>NW_028263379.1:1350000-1477500 GCF_051168715.1 Poecilia mexicana | reverse complement strand
TTTGACCCGAGCGGTCTGTGGGGTCAACATAACAATAGGTCTTTAATGTATTTTGTAATTCAGTGTAAAACACTAGAACTAGCAAGCACCTTATTAATAAATGTAAAAACCTGACCCAATAAACAGGTCTTTGTGGTTTGGTTTCCATTTATTTTTCTGTTTTAAGCATCTCCTGCTGTTTATCTATATTTATGTTCAGGTCTTGCCTAGCCTGGTAAAAACCAGCTCTTTGTTCTTCACAGGTTCCGGACTCTCGGCTGATGAGAAAAGATCACTTCCTGGAGGCGTGGCCTGTGTTGAGTTTTAAAATTTTACCCAATCACTGACTTTTGTCCATGACGTATGTAATGTGCCAGTTCAATGCTATGAAGCTTACTGGAAACTGTCTGTGCCGTTAACAATCGTCTTCCCCTGGGAAGAGAGAAGAGCTGATCTGAACTTGCTGGCTGTTAATGTTAATTCAATATTTGGACGCTTGACCAATACTGACTGAACGGCTTCCTTCACTTCACTTCTGAAACAAAGCAGAAAATCTACATTCACAAATTCTCCTTCTCTCTACTGGAGGAATCCAAGTGAAGGGGAGAAAGTCCAGACTGCTTAAAACAAGATTATTTTTTTTTTTAGCAGAATAGCAAGGAAGGCTACGGCCAGGTTAGCTCTCGCCATATTCAGTTAATTCCTCTGTGTGCATTTTCATTAGAATGGTGTTACCATAGAAACTCATTTGCCTCTTGTTTTGTTCTTGTGTTCTGTTCTTTGTGCATTGGGAGTTAGCTCTCTCTCTCCTTTGGTTTTCATGCTTACATGTTCCACAGCTGTTCCTTATCACCTCTGATTGCTTCATCTTGTTCATTTTTCTTGTCACCGCTGCTTCAGTTCATAAGACCAAATGGTTTCCTTGTTTTTGCTGGATTTTTCAGTTGATGCATTCCATCAGCTGCTCTCTCTGAGGTCATGTGTGAACGTCCTTTCAAACATCAACATGATAGAAGCAGCGAAAAGATTCTAGAAAATATCCTGGAGTCTAGCAAACAAAATCAAATGGTTAAAAAAACAAAGAAGAAATAAAAAAACAAAGAAAATGTTGAAAATTGGTTTATTCTGAAAAAGTGATCTAATGATCTTCTGTTGTCTTTAAAGTCTCAATTCATTTGAAAAGCAGTAAGGATGTTCTTATTCAAGCATGCTTTTCCTCATGATCTTATTTTGTTTTGTTTTTTAATTACTGGTAGCTCTTAACTTGATCTTTGTCTTTCATTCACATTGTAATATTTCTGCCTCACTATATGATAAACATATCTCTGTGGAATCTGTGGTGATTCATTAATCCTGTCACTGTGGGCATCCCTCACCTACCACTAACTTTAATTGGAAAACAGATAATTTTTTCCCCCAGCAAGGGAAATTATGTGAAACGTACAAGTCAAAACAAACCCTGATGTTTAGACAGATTGTTATGAAGGACAAGTCACATGTATGAACATGTTTCAGCTCCCAAACAGTTGGATGGAGTTGGTACTCTATTGGGACTGCTGGTTTTATTATTACAGAAAGATTTGCATATAACCGCCTTAGAAATATTCAGTTTGAATGAACCAATAGGGGAGGCTCTTAGAAATGCATGTGTTTTAGGAAATATGCAGAAAAAACCTTGGACTTAAAACAGGCTGATATCTGTCTCTGTTTAGACAGTGATGTGATAGATGGGGGGCATTCACAGGCTGAGTGGTGCCATGAGAGAGAAAAACACACACACACACACATAGAGAGTATAAAGGACCTTATTGTTCTAAGTTGTCTCAAAATGCTGGGGGTGGAGCAGAGAAGGTATTACGTTTCAAACCATGTGAAACGCTCTATTTTTGTTACGGGCTGGGTGGAAGTTTGTAAGGGAGCAAAAAGAAGAAAAACCGAAGGAAAACAGGGAAGAGGAACTGGAAACAAACTGAGGTTTAGAAACGAAAATGTATCCAGTAAAAATTGGCTTCTACCCCTCTACACACACACACGCACACGCACACACACACACACACCCCCACACACACACACACACGCACACACACACACACACACACACACACACACACACACACACACACACACACACACACACACACACACACACACAAACATGAAAAATGCCTCTTTTTCTGTGTTTATAAAGACATGGCATAAAGATTCCAACACCATAAACAGTTTGGCATAAATTCCAACTCAGATAACCCAAACTAACAACCACAGCAAAGAAACCCTCCTGAGCTCCATGTGGTCTACGTGAGCATATTACGCTCAGCTGACGTTTCAACTCCTGTGGGACTCCCACAGCCAAATGAGGCAGTGGCTGAGCAGGCGGACATTACGGTGGTGGACAAAATTCACAGGAGTTCAGTTGTGACAAAAACAACAATCTCAAGTGACAGCGGCATCAAGATGGGAAACAGAAATAGGATGTTCTTCAAGGGAATACAGAAGTTGTGAAAAATGGTGCTAGTGGTCATCTGAGATCAGTTTCAGCAGAAGTAACCTGGCTTTAAAGGCAGACCTCAATACACACCTTATCCCAAATCCATACGTGATCGCACATGGTGTGACGATTCATGGGGGATAATGCGTCAGTGAGGAAACCAAGCAAATCATCAGCTTGAAGAACAATACTTTGACACAATTTACTGAAAAGAACAGGAAGCATTCAAGCACTTCCTGCACAGAAGCTTTTGGCTTTCTAACCGATGAAACCCCAGATGCAGAGGGGAGAAGTGAACTACATAACCTCAGTGCACCGACGGAAAGGAGAATTCCAGAAGGATCCTGGCCAACCTCACAGACACAGTCTTCCAACAGGAGTATAAACATTCTACTGTGTTCAGGTCAATGCTTTGTGTTTGATATGGAAAATGCAGCTTACAGAAAGAAAGCATACAGAACAGCAGAGCAGTCTTTATTCCCCGGCTTCCCACATGTATGGACCACATAATGATGTCATCAGGGATTTGCCTTTTCACATGCTGCATGCATTCATGCTGAGCTGCTCCCACATCTTCTACCAAGCAGGCTCTCAGAGATACTTAACATTCATGATATGAATCCTTGTTCCGCTGTGGAGTTTCATTCTGAACACTTCATGCACTACAACAAGTTCAAAGAGATGGAAATACCATTCACCCTAGTTGGTAGACATAACTTAGCATTTAACCCCAAAGTGGGAATCTAATTCTCTTGCACTCACATTTATGTTTTTGTTTATTTGCATTAGAATATTTAAAACTCACAACAAAAATACATCACACCCTGTGGAGAGGGTGTGAGCAATGCTCCAAACCCCAAACCTTAGAGGTTTCTGTCCATGGAGCAGGGGCACCCCTAGAAATCACAAAATTTGTTTGGGCCCCCCGTGCAGCTGCTGTTACAATTTTTTGAGTCCATCTGACCCATAAAAAGCGTCACAAATGTAAAGGCTTGCATCTGCCTTGCTTTCTTTGGTTCAATACTGATAATTAGCACAATATTTACTGCTCATGAATTTATCATCCAACAGTCCCACATCCAGCATGCAAGTAGGTTGCTTAAATTTATTTCTATTAGTTTTAGATACTGAAATGTCTCCCCATGAGCAACAGTCAAAAGCAACGTGGAACTACACATACAGCAATCCAGACTTCTCAAAACTGCTATGTAGTTGCATTTTATTCAAGCTGCAGTACATACCTTTAATAAAAAATATGTTTTCTCCATATTTGTTAAAGCTGTCACCATGTCGTAGCAGTTTGTTATGAGACAGATAATCTGTGAAAACAATCAATCTCCTCCATCTCCTTCCTGAATTACTATTACTGGTTAAAGTAATGCACCGTACTGACCAAAACAACCAATCAGAACTAGCAGGACGCTCTTAGTGCTGTCAATTAGCCTCATTCACTCACTGCTAAATGTGCTAATGGTGGAGAAACAACATCATTACAAGAAACCTTTTATCTGCCGTCATTGGTAGCTATGCTAACTAAACTGACCATTCACAGTTTGAATCTACACAGCTCTGTGCTATGCTAGCAGCAGCACGGCACAAATCAAGGGGGAGGAAGGATGAGCAGCACCACATTAGATTGTGATTGACAGCAATAAAACTCTCCTGCCACTGACTGGTTGTTTCTGGCACTGGGAGAAGGCAGATTACCTCTCATACCATACTGTCACAACATGACAGTTTAAAAAAAAATATGTGAAAAAAATATTTATGTAAAAGTTACATTCTGCAGCTTTAATTTCACCCAGGAGAGGATGGGTCAGGAGGGACGTGGTAAAAGCTACAAGGGACAAGTTAAATATATGAATATGTTGGTAATTTTTTTCCTTAGTTCATTAAATGCTAGTGAACTGGAGGCAAACAGTAGTCTGTAGCTAAGCTAATTATGCTAAGTGTTTGATAATCTCACCCAGTCTACCCACCTCTCTTGGAGAAAAGCTGGGTTATAAATTAACACTCTTGACTTTTTCTCTCTCCCTCTCTCTATTTTGTTTTTGAAAACCTGATTTTATAACTTTTCTTAGCAGCATAGTAACTGCTTCAGTTATTCGTAGCAGCTGTATTCAGCTGCAGTTTCTACTAACTGCAGCTGAACAGTATCACAGTCTAGCTCCAAGCAGGAACGAACCATTTTATGCAGATAGAGTGGAGTTCAGGGCAAAAACGGATGAGTGTTTTTTGGTCTGGGAGGGGTAACATTACATTTTTACTGTTAAAACAATCTTTGAAAATACAATATGATTAATGTTGTATTTGACAGGACCCCGATTTTTTTTATTTTATGTCTATGAACAAAATATAAATAATTAAATTGTGGAGGGCCCCCTGCTGGTTAGGGCCCCTAGAATCGTCATCACTTTTCACCCCTTTACCACGCCCCTGCCATGGAGGGAGAGTTTGAAGCAGGGGTCCCCAAACTTTTTCCTGCGAGGGCCACATAGCTGTTCCTTTCTCTGGTTGGGGGCCGGTCTTAGTTTTTGGAGAAAGAAACCTCAGAAAATTGTTGTCGACGGGGGGTGAGGGGGGGAGGGCTGTTCTGTCTTTGAAACTGTCGAGCGGGTGGAGGTGGGGTGGGGGGATGCGCGACGGCACATTCGCGCTTTTAGATAGATTTTTACCCAGAATGCAAATGGAAAAAACCGTGAGTGAAACGGTGACTGGGACTGACTAGTATATATTCCATTGAGGGAAACTAAGTTTCATATCACATCTGCTCAAAAGCCCCCTGGTGGTTGAAGAAAAATCCACATATAAACCAGAAAATACAATATATGAAAGAAAACACTGAATGCTCTCTGGTATGAGGAGGCGGGCCAGATCCGGCATTGTTCAGGGGGCCGGACCAAATGACATGGCGGCCTAGCTTGGGGACCCCTGGTTTGAAGTTTGAGCTCAGTTTCTAAATATCTTCCTGCAACCAGGAAGCTTTCTGACTATCTTCATTTTCTACACAAACTTTGCTGTAACACTGCATCTATCTCCTTTGACTTTAAATAAGAGATTCTCATCACAGTGGAAGGCGCATACCACAAGGCAGAGGACAAGCTGAACAATCCATGCCTGATAGGCAGACTATAATAAACTTCCTTCAAGAACTCAATGCTTACCACACATTGTTTATAAGTAGCTGTGCTTCACGCTACAACCACATCCCAGGTTGGTTCTGGGATGTGTTTTGAAACCTGTTTCAGCCACATAGATCCAAAACCACTTAAACCTTCATTGTGTGAAGTGATGGATGTGCTTCCTGTACTCATTATCTCAGCCTAAAGATTCAAAGATGTGATCCTAAACTCAGCAGATGCTAACTGAAGCAGCAGCATTTAGAAGCTGGTTTCATCTAGCTCAGTGGTTCTTAACCTGGGTTTGGTCAAACCCCAAGGGTTCGATGAATTGGTCTCAGGGGTTCGCGGAGGTAAAGACACACTTGTGTAAAGTCGTGATGACGCCCCGCTTCGCCATCACTTGCTGCAGAGGATCACGTTACATTGATCCTCTGCACTGATTTTAGCCAGTCAGTGCTGCGAATGAGCACTGAAGGAGTTTCACTCTCAGCATGGATTTGAATTTGTGTCTTTAATTACTTCAGCAAAGCTCACAATTTTTACCAAATTCTGTAGCTTTCGGTGTGCTTCTAAATCTGCTCCTCAGTCGCATCTTTTCGGGGTTGCTACTGCCTCTACTGGCGTGGGGGTGGTAACACAACTAATATAATTGCATTACTAAATCAGAATACCGCAAAGTTTTTATTATTTATTATTAATTTTTCATTCTCTTAAGAATGTAGAGCTAATTAAATGATCTAAACAAGACCTTAAAGTGGTTCCAGTTTCTCTCGATGGCCAACCTGTTGAAACTGTGGCAAATTTTAAATACCTTGGGTCGTTCCTGGACAGTCAGCTCAACTTTGCTGAAAACACTGACTATATTTTGAAGAACTGTTCTCAGAGACTCTACCGTTTAAGTAGACTTAGTGATCTCGACCCAACTAGAGTCTAGTGACCCAACTAGACTGTAGTTGGGTCACCCCTATGTCTTGAATTTGGGGGGTGGAGGGAATCATATTTTATTTATCACTACAGAAGGGTTCAGTGAATGCGCATATGAAACTGGTGGGTTCGGTACCTCAAGAAAGGTTAAGAACCACTGATCTAGATAAATAACTTCTGTCACAGATGAGAACCTCAAAACTTTGTTCTAGAACCTCACCAGGCATCATTCCCTCACGAGAGACGAAGTTTGGCTTATGACGCCAGAGTCGCTGCAGAATTTTAATTCTATTAATAACATAATTATTAATAAATTATTGATTATAATCATTCATAATTACATAAACCAAACACCGCTGCAAATTCTGATTCCCTATTCTATTCTATTCTATTCTATTCTATTCTATTCTATTCTATTCACTATCTTTCAATAATCATAGAACCATCACTGCTCTTCTAAAGCCTAACAGAAACTTTGTTGCTTCCTTTTGGTCTGTCTGGACAGGTCTAACTGGTTCTGCCCCAGTCTACCCTGATCTGGTTTGTCTCCATTTACAGATCTCGTGCAGTTTCTCCTTGTTTTTCCATAAACTGGGCCAAGCAATGTGATTGACAGCAGACTGCATTCATTGATTGGCTTACGTTTTTATCATAGCTATGTAACACTTTAGGCTGTTTGTCTTTACAACAACATTAAGTATCTGGATTACTTTGAGACAGCAAGCCAGAAGATGACATAACATCATTTGAAGCTTTGATAATAATTACTTCCAACAACTTCTAATAATCACTTTAACGACGCATTCATCTAGATCACAGCTCATCAAAACCACAACTGATACAATGATGACATCAAGGAATCTGGGCAGAAGAGAGAATAAAACAAGTCAAAAGATTTTAATTCTTCTTCTGATTAAAATTAACAATGTGTTTTGTAGACTTGGAGAAGGTGTTCGACCGTGTCCCTAGGGGGGCCTTGTGGGGAGTTCTCCGGGAGTATGGGGTACCGGGTCCTTTGATACGGGCCGTCAGGTCCCTGTATGACCGGTGTCAGAGTCTGGTCTGCATTGCCGGCAGTAAGTTGGGCTCGTTTCCGGTGAGAGTTGGACTCCGCCAAGGCTGCCCTTTGTCACCGATTCTGTTCATTACTTTCATGGACAGAATTTCTAGGCGCAGCCGAGGTGTTGAGGGGATCCGTTTTGGTGGCCTTAGGATCGCATCTCTGCTTTTTGTGGATGATGTGGTCCTGTTGGCTTCATCATGTCATGATCTGCAGCTCTCGCTGGAGCGGTTCGCAGTCGAGTGTGAAGCGGCCAGAATGAGGATCAGTGCCTCCAAATCTGAGGCCGGAAAAGGGTAGAGTGCCTTCTCCGGGTCAGCGGGGTCGCCCTGCCCCAAGTGGAGGAGTTTAAGTATCTCGGGATCTTGTTCACGAATGAGGGAAGAAGGGAACGGGAGATTAACAGGCGGATTGGGGCAGCGTCTGCCGTGAAGCGGGCGCTATACCGATCTGTCGTGGTGAAGAGAGAGCTGAGTCAAACAGTGAAACTCTCGATTTACCGGTCAATCTACATCCCCATCCTCATCTATGGTCATGAGCTTTGGGTCATGACCGAAAGAATGAGGTCACGGATACAAGCAGCTGAAATGGGTTTTCTCCGCAGGGTGGCTGGGCTCGTGGCTGGGCTCTCCCTTAGAGATAGGGTGAGAGGCTCGGTCATTCGGGAGGGACTCAGAGTAGAGCCGCCGCTCCTCCACGTCGAGAGGAGACAGTTGAGGTGGCTTGGGCATCTGGTCAGGATGCCTCCTGGACGCCTCCCTGGTGAGGTGTTCTTTGCACGTTCCACTGGGAAGAGGCCCCAGGGAAGACCCAGGACATGCTGGAGGGACTATGTCTCTCGGCTGGCCTGGGAACGCCTTGAGATTCCCCCAAAGGAGCTGGAAGAAGTGGCTGGGGAGAGGGAAGTCTGGGCCTCCCTTCTGAAGCTGCTGCCCCCGCGACACAACCCTGGATGAAGCGGAAGAAAATGGATGGTTGGATGGATGGCCTTCATTTAGTGGTGCCAGTGGCTCTACGGTTCATGTGGGGTGGCAAATCAACAAACCCCTTTCTAAGCTAAAAGTTTAGCTTTTCTTGTTTTGTGTTTTCCGTATAGTCTCCGATGTTACCTCAGGAGTTTTTCTTCTCTAAGAGACCTTCTGTAGAACTGTACAGGGGAACTTCAGGGTGCTCCACAGTGAGCCATTTGATACAATCTAGCCAGCTAGCCCCGGGTCTGCCCTGAGGCTGCCTCCCATTGGAACAGCTTTAAAACAACATCCTTGGCAGATGTCTGGAAAACATCCTTATCAAACGCTTACAGAACCTTAACTGGGTTCTGAGTTTTTGTTGGGTAAAACATATGTTTACACTAAGCTACATTTGCTATAAATGTAAAACAATTAAGCATAGTCAGAAAGTCTAAGCATGTTGAAAGTCTGGCTGAAGAATAAGTGATAGAATACATGAATGTATGCACTACCTTGCCAGCATTGTACTAACATTAAGATAAATATTTATGAATATATGTTGGAGTGTCCTTCTTAATTTAAGTCTGGGTGTACATGTGGAACCGTATGTTTTCTGCACCTGTTCTCTATAAGCAGTACATTATTTACTATCTCACTGTATTTGGAAACTTTTCAAATGTTTTTCATCTTCTTTGTAACCGGGCCAAAGCAGCATTCTGCCAAAGCAAACAGACCAATCATGTGCTGTTACTGAATGACTTTGTGCAAGTCAGCCAATCAAAAAATAATAAGAAATTGTATTGAATATACACTCCATCTTCGTTGCTCTTAATTTTGCATATTTCAGATGCTGCAGTTTGACCCAAAGTGGACTGACAAGGACTGCAGTCAAACTGTCAATAAGTGGCTTTGCCATGCTCTGGAGTGGGAGGGAGGCATCAAGGAGAGAGACCCTCAAATGAACTGGAGTCAAACATGGGTTACCCCAACACACAAGGTTTCCATGGTTCATGTAGCCCAGTTATACCACTCTAAAGTAGGTAAGGGCCCCTGAGTTCGTTAAACCCAGTAACTTACAAATAATAACTCTAATACACCCTAGTGTTTAAACCTATGTTGTTTCACTCACCTTAGAGTAAAAATACACCAGTACTTTTCTATTCTTCTCACCCAATAATATAGCTCTGAGTAAGAAAAATAAACTCCAAATACTATTCTATAAAAAATCAAACACACACACCTGTATGAGATTTGAACTTTTGAATATATATTAAACACAATAGTAAATTCACAAAAATGCTAAATGTTTCAGTCTTTTGATTTCACAATGTGGGCCCACACTTCAATGTCCAGCTAAGCTGGCAATAATTAAATAAGATATAGTCCCCCCCAAAAAAAAACAAACTTTGCAGGCCTGATGTGATTATGAAGCATGGAATTGTGATACCTTACTACAAAGAAAATCTTGAACCTTCTTGGAATTTCACCTGTCCTTAGTCCAACGCAGACACAGTCCTCCAGCACAGTCACAGAAACTCTCAGTGTAAGCTCATCTCTCTGCACTAGGCAGGGTTTCCCCCAGTGTATTATAAGCCTGGCGGCCGCCATGCTTTACTAGCCCCGCCAGGCTAAGCGTTGCTTGTTTACGTTTCTAGAAAAACAAAACAAAACAAACAATCGAATCGTTCTTTTTTTTTAAAGCCGGGCTGCAAGCGTCTCTTTATCTCTTAGCATTTCACTAGCAGAGCAGATTTATTCCTAAAGGATAGGTTTATAGTTTATGAATTTAAAGCCAGCAGCGCACGGATCAATCACACAGCTGGCGCCTCTGCGCTTTGCCTCGCGCGCTGCCGCTGCTTTACCTCAGCGCGGATCACGCGCGCCTCCTTTCACTCAAACTGGACACAGGCTGACCTGTATGGATGTTTACATCAACCTACTGTGAGGAATTATGATACTTTGGAGAACTCTAGGTAAGAGTTTAATAACTTGTAGCGAATTCAGAGGCGCGTTGTGAAGTGGTGAGAATGATTTGTCTTTGTGAACGAACAATTATATATAATTGTTCGTTCACAAAGATATATGCGGTGTTTACATCTCAACACGCTGCCCAGCGTGTGGCTCTGCGTCTGTCTTCCCTGTAAAGTTTATATCTGTGGTCCCGGTTGGCCGGAGCATTTGTGGATAACAAGCAGCGCTAACCTGACCATCCAGGTTCAGCCCGGTGAGGAGCTTTAACGCTCTCCTCGGAGTCATGCATCACGCTGATTTTATATTATTTTATTATTAGTTTTAGTATTATTTTTCCGGTTACACGATGCATCAAACCATATCAAATGTGTTGTCTACTTAGAGTTAATACGCACTGCCGCACGGAGATCTGAGAAACTCGTCCCATAAACTCGACCAACCAGAATAGTTTCTGTGACGATTAAAAACTCAACAGACACAAAATGGAACAACTACTAAAGCCACATTAGCAGCATTGAATTAACTCTCCCGTTTGTTGCGCATCTCTGCGTAGTGCAGCAGATTTAACCCATCATTCAGGGCCGGTCCAAGACTGTATGAGGCCTGGAGCAAAATCTGACTTAGGGGCCTCTTTTGTTGCTAAAAAAAATATCAGCACCTCTGACAGCTTCTGTGTTAGATTTAGTGAAATATGGGAGAAGGGAGTAGTTTAATTGGCCAGCCTAAAAAGCAATAAGTTATAATCGCAGTTTACTAATTTGTATTTGTAAATTCAAAGATTAAACTCACAGCATCAAATTGTTGTTATGGTAACAAAACAATCTAACTATGAATATTGTTCTTTGAAGTTTTACAAAGTAAACTTGCCAGCTCCTTAAAATCTTGTATTTAAATGTTAAACAATGTAAAATAATTTATGTAGGGCTGTTGTAAATGAATATTTTAGTAATCGAGTAATCTATCGATTATTCTTACGATTAATCGAGTAATCGGATAAAAAAATAAATAAAATGAAATATTGGTAAATCTGGCATAATACCGGTGTTACTATCAGATATCAATGTCAGTCCAATTTTTCATATTTGAGCATCCCTAACAGTTGCTTTCTTGTAGTTTAGAAAACTAACCTGTAACAATAATAGCTCACTTTCTAAGTTAACCAGAAGAAAAGTTATAGAAAAATCTGAAATTATATTGAATTTAATAACAAAGAGGCAGGCTCACAAATATGCTTATAAAAAATGTCTACAATCCAGCTTTTAGTTTATGTATTCATCTTCAGTGAGTTTAATAGATTAATTAAACTCAAAGCGTGACAGGTTAGGTCACGCTTTGACCTAACCTAACCTGTCACGCTTTGGGTTTGAAAATACGGGAAATGCCGCCTGGAGTGGGAGGAGAGGGCGAATGAACGAACGTAAGATGGGGTGGAGGGGAGGAAATAGACCAGCGGACTGACGAAGCGTTAGACCGGGGGACGAACACGGGGGAAGCAATACGGGACATTTACGACACCTTCACTGGTCACACTCAGAAACTCATCTACCAGCCATGTACGATGCGCTCCGCCACCCGTTTCTTCAGACCGGGATATGAAATTTATTGTGCGGTTCGTCGGTAAAGCTACATTTACACGGTAAGCATCAGCTACTCAGCCGCCCGCCCTGTTCAGGCTATCCGCTCACCTCAGCGCTCTTCCCGCCTTTCGCTTTCAACCTGCAGCCCCGGAGGAGAAATGCTGCCGTACTCCAGGCATTCCCCCAGTCATTTTAAGGATGCTTATTGGTTCCCCAAAAACGATAAAAAGTCGGGCATTATCATCAATCAATAAAATCCCCACGGGCCAATCTTGAAGATTGGATTTTATGCCGCTGAGACTTAGCTTTTGTCAACAACTTAGAGGCGGAAGTGAGAGCTCCGCGCAACGAAATGAAGTCCCGGCCGGAACACGGTGCGCTAACTAATAAAACATAAATTAACGAAGCTTCGAGGCAGGAAAATTTTCCTCCAGGAATTTTAGTAATCGAGGTACTCGAATCATTCGAGGAATCGTTTCAGCCCTAAATTTATGTATGCCTAAACAATTGAATAAAATTTAACAGCATTGATAATCTCAATAAAGAAGTGTTACATTTACGTATCTGTGGTCTGTTTTAAATTATTATCATTTATGGGGCCCTTGAAGCCCTTGGGGGCCTGATGGAGCCACTGACTTAATTTGGATTAAACAGAAGTGCAAATTTGTTGTTTTTAGACTAGTTGCGGGTTTAAATAGCATTTCACTGGAGATCTTGTCCCGTAACATATAATTAAACAGTAATACTTTTACATTTTCTATCAACTTAACTAGGGCTGAAACGATTCCTCGAATGATTCGAGTACCTTGATTACTAAAATTCCTCGAAAGCGAACGGCGGGAAGAGCGCTGAGGTGAGCGGATAGACTGAACAGGGCGGGCGGCTGAGTAGCTGATGCTTACCGTGTAAATGTAGCTTTACCGACTAACCGCACAATAAATTTCATATCCCGATCTGAAGAAACGGGTGGCGGAGCGCATCGTACATGGCTGGTAGATGAGTTTCTGAGTGTGACCAGTGAAGGTGTCGTAAATATCCCGTATTGCTTCCCCCCGTGTTCGTCCCCCGGTCTAACGGTTCGTCAGTCCGCTGGTCTATTTCCTCCCCTCCACCCCATCTTACGTTCGTTCATTCGCCCTCTCCTCCCACTCCAGGCGGCATTTCCCGTATTTTCAAACCCAAAGCGTGACAGGTTAGGTGGCAAGGTGAGTTTAATTAATCTATTAAACTCACTGAAGATGAATACATAAACTAAAAGCTGGATTGTAGACATTTTTTATAAGCATATTTGTGAGCCTGCCTCTTTGTTATTAAATTCAATATAATTTCAGATTTTTCTATAACTTTTCTTCTGGTTAACTTAGAAAGTGAGCTATTATTGTTACAGGTTAGTTTTCTAAACTACAAAAAAGCAACTGTTAGGGAAGCTCATATATGAAAAATTGGACTGATATTGATATCTGATAGTAACACCGGTATTATGCCAGATTTACCAATATTTCATTTTATAATTTTTTTTATCCGATTACTCGATTAATCGTAAGAATAATCGATAGATTACTCGATTACTAAAATATTCGTTTACAACAGCCCTAAACTTAACATCTTTTAATACAAAAACATGATGGACCACCGGTGGACCGCCTCGACGCCCCGACCACCGGGCTTAGCAAGTTTTCTGGGGGAATCCCTGCTAAGCTTAACTCTTGAACGCTCCCACGACATAAACCTTTATTAAGTGTTATGTTAGCTGCGTTAGTTCACAGTACTCATTGTCCATTCACTGTGCCAATGAATGCTAATGCGTTAGCGAGCATTACATATGACTTTCCACCTACTGTACAATGAATTCCGGTCTGAAATTATCACAGTAGCTGTAAACAAGAGTGTAAAGTCGATATGTATAAACAGACTGTTGAGTTGAAAGCCTAAATATCTGTAAAAACACTCGTTTCTTAATAACTCCTGCACGTTTTTTCAGTGCGGTTCATCTCTTTCCTTTCTCATTTCTATACACTGCATGTTACTTCCTGTCTCTCCACTCCACTCTCCTATCCCCTCCTGATCCTCAGCCAACCACGGACCAGTGAAGTTGCTTTGTTCTACACCACTTCCTCTTACAACCATAAGCCCTTCAAAATAAAATATGGTGCAGATTGCTTTTCTATAAAATGGTTTTAAGTACATTTTTCCAAATTCTTTTAACTTATTATACCATATTACTTCAAGTACCTGTAAGTACAACTTTTTGTTAACACTTATTTATAACAATTTTAACACATTTAAGCAAACATATTTAACACATTCTAAGTTATTATACTTTCCATGAACTTAACTCAATATAAAATACCTTGATTTTGGACTTGGTTACATTCATATAGTTTAAGACTCAGCCTCATAGACACTGTTCTTCCATGGACAATAGATTGTTGTTCTGTCAAAATGGAGCCAAATATGTTATAAATATGTTAAGACCCCAACTCTCTTGAAAGAAAGAAATTTAAAGATTTTACAGAGAGCCATGGTGACACTTTCAGACCTCCAACATTGAACTGTGTGCTATTAATTGCCTTATCTGGTTTGTATGCTCTTTGAAAAGGCACATGACATCAACCTGTTGGTATGTGGTGCCTTATCTCTCACCTGTTCCTCAGGGACAAGTTGTTGGCAATCTTGACTGATGACTGTTTTCTTTTGTCATCATCAGTTTGTGTTCACACCTTTCTTTAAATATGGTATTATAAGATGATATTGAACAACATAACACCCATTGTCTTTTTCCACTATCTCAAAGTGTTGAGATAGTGGTATGCCCCCAATGACTTGGTGCAGTTGTCAGGGGGCACCTACAAATGATGCACTCAGGAAGACTTAAAGCCAAAACTTTCAGAATTTTATTTGTAGAAAAAATGAGAGAATGCATGTTTGTGGCTGTGAAGTGAGAATATATTACACCAGTCTGGAAGTGGTAAGTTAGCGAAGTGTGTATCAAAAGTGATTTTTGACAAAGTTGCATTTTAAGGAAGTTGCTTCCGTGTATGTGAGAGGTTTTATGTTTCAGAGAAGTCTTGCTATTAAAAGCATTCAACATGTGTGATTGAGGGTTTCCATATTAACTCTCAAAGATTTCAAGTTTAAAGTCAGTAGTTTGATCAGGACTTGTTCAATGTACATATTCAGGAGTGTATGTGTCTTTATTGCTGTGGTGATCCACTTCCTGTAAGTTCTGCTCTGGGTTTGACAATAAGGGGTCTCTACATAGTCTGGAGGCAACTGAAAACTGGGCAGGGGGAGCAGAAAGCAGGAGACAGACAGAAACACACCGCAAGGCTCCAGTTGAAACTGATTCTCCCAAGAGGAAAAGTGTGGGAAGAGTGTGTGTGTGCGTGTGTGTGTGTGCATGTTGTGTGTGTGCGCTGTGTATGTGTGTACTTGTTCATGCTCACATGTGGGTTCATGGTAAGGTTAATGTTCATCTGCATGCATTGTGTGTGTGCTTTCATGGTTTCATTGGCATGGTGGTGAAATATGTTTGCCCACATATGGTGTGTAGTTAGTAATGTGCATGTCTTGTAAAATCACCAAAAGAGAAACTCCACGTGCTTCAGAGCAGCGTATCTCCATAGTGACAGGGTGTTGACTTCTCAGTGAATAATCAGAAAGTCTTATTCTTTACAGATTAATGCAAAAAGTAATCATTTCTACAGTCATTGAGATTTTTCACTTCCTACAGATAATAAGTGTATTAGGATGATGTAACCCCAGGGTGGGGACATGTGAAGAATAAGACCAGATTTTACAATTAGATAGTTTTATTACAATTTGGGATTTTCATGACTTTTGTTGGTTTGAAATTAACAATCTAGGAACATTCAATTTATTCTATGTTGAAGATATGCTGCCTCCAAAAAATAGAGGTAGCATATTGTTAGTCATCTAGAGTTATTTGCAGTGATGATATATAAAACTGACAGATTTAACAGAGACAAAGGTTAGTTTGTAGAACCAGTTCATGATTAGGCTTTTAAAGGTAAACCTAAAACTACCATCTAAAACCAATAGCATGAGACTTTAGTACAAACCATGGAGGTGCTGAGCTGTTTTGTCTTATAAAATATGTCTGTACTGTTATCACTACGTATTAGATACTCTTTGTATGTTAACGTAGATCAACAGCAAGCCAAACTCAATTTCATGAGCCAGGAAGCTGAGCATCTTGCTCCTTTATTACGTTTTCTTGACAACTTTGAGCAGTGGTGTGGAAAGCTCAATGAAAGGTTGAGTGAAACTATAAGAAAGAAAAATAAAATATGCATCAGCTCTAAATATACAGAATAAACTTCTAGAGTCTGAATATAATTAACCTGAGCTGCAGATAAAAAACAGTCACGTAGCAACCGTTGCTATGTAAATAAAAAACTATCAAAATATGGCTTTTCTAGAATAAACACATTTTGGAAAACAATCTCAAGCTAAACTAACAAAACATATAACAGCAAACAGAACACAGATTGAATTTAGAGCCATTGTTTTCGGAGGTGTGATAAAAGATTGACAACACAGGAGGTGAAGTTCATACATTAACAGGCAGGCTTTCTCTCTACGAACAGGTATTCCAAACTGCAACTGCCTCTGCTACCCACAATGCACTGTTATCTCAAAATTCTCCTTCAAAATAAAATACAGAGAAATTAATAGAACTTTTTTAAAACTAATTAAAACATTTCCAACATCCAGCCTGGGCAGAACAATGTCTAATCATAAGAAGTTGCAAACATGTAAAAGTTGATCTAAGCTATATGGGTTATGTCATTGATAAGTTAAAATTGTAAGCAATCAGATGACTTTTGATATTGAATGCTACAAATATCAATAATAAATTAATATTGAACTATAATATCAATAATTCAGAAGTAATGTTTTGACTGTAGATGGTAAAATGAAAGGAGAAATATCTAGAAAATCCTGTAAGACAGTTTTCTTATATCTGCCAGAGAACATTTTTTATCCTGGAAGTCCTGAAGCATTCAGCTGGAGCGTCACTGCGCCTGCTAAACACATAACGCTGAGTGGAGTGGTGAACGGCTCCAAGATGGCCGCCCTAAATCTCGTCAGCGACAATAGGCGAGAGCGGTCCATGAGGGTCTATTCTTATATTATGTCTATGTAAACACCGAGCACTACTTCTTCTTTTTATGGCAGTTGGCAAAACAGTGAGAAACCTGTTATTAACCTGTTATAAACGCTATTGCGCCCTCTACTGCGCATGGGGAAACTTTCAGGTCGTTTGCCCGTTAGACTGCAGAACGCATACAGGTCACATATGTGTGCCAGTGTAAACGGGCCGGCAAAAAAAATCCGATTTCACAAAAAATTGGAATTGGGTCACTTCAGGCTGCAGTGTGAACACACCCTAAATTTTGTCACACCCTCATCATGTCTTTGTCAAAGCCAAAGCCTGCAGTACATGTATTGGATAAATAATTAAACGTTGATGACATTTGAGGATATTTTTTAAATGTTTTTTTGTGGAATCTTTTATGCAGCCCAGCCTCACCCAGACTCTGCCTCCAGCGGCCCCTGGGTAAATTGAGTTTGAGACCCCTGTTATAGAGCATACCCTTTAAGGTCTAAAGTTCTCAGTGTGCTTGTATGTTGGACAATACCTGATCAACATATTTGTGATTCCTCTGCTCATTTTTCCTGACTCATCCTATCCCACTGGCACTGGAGAATGTAATGAGGCAGCCTGTATTTTTCTCCTTTTGCAGTGTAGCAAAAGTAGGGTAATTTGCAAATAAACTCATCATAAATATTTATCCTAAAAACACTACTTTCATCTTTTCACATTCCTGATTACTGCTTGTTTTTACACAACACTCAGTACTTCTGTGTGTTGGTACTATTCTGTGTAATTTCTCCAAATTCGGATGATCGAGTGAGCAAAACAAACTTGTGAAAACCCAAGTGTATCTTTAAACTGGGGGAAAGTTAATTAGCTTCTAAAAAGACGGGAAAATTGCTTGCTTTGAAACTTTAAGGAGCCTTTGCTCCAACTCCTTGATGATGCAGAGAGACGCTCTCTGATTGGTTATCTGCTCAGATAATGAGTAATCTCCCCCAAGGTAGCTCCATGGTGGTGTGTGAGCTCCCTCAGGAACCTTTCACATGACAATACTAATGGATATGGAATTACAGTAAGACTAAACAGTGCGTGTCAATCACACACTGATGGAAACAAGCTAATTCTGGAGAACTCCAACAGCTCTTCTGCTCTATGCGTTTTAATTATTCATCTCAATTCAGTTTATTTATACTGCATCCATACAATAAATATCATTTCGACACACACAAGACCAACAGATCCAACTTACACCAAAAACCATAAAATCCAGTTCAAACCAAATTTAACTCAAGTCGGTGCATGTTGTAATTAACAAATCAGCTGTTCAGATGCAAATATACTTCACCCAAAACACTCTAAACTCCACCACTGTGGAGTAACTCATGCAATAGTCCATACATCAGGAAAAACGCTCCCAGACATAGATCCTCCTATGAGGTTTTGCTCTCAGAAATAACGCTGAGCCCAAAATAGCTCAGTCTTGGTAAACACCAAATCAAGAGAATATTACACCAGGCCTGGTGGAGAATGTGGGTCTAGTTGTTGTTCTGTGTGGTGATGAATCCCAAAGAAATTCTCATCCTCGTTCTCAAAAAAAAACTTCCTCATAACCCCCCAAAAGAAACTTCTTCAAGGAACTTCACCAGACCAGAGGGCAGTGCCTCACCACTTCTCCTCCCGCTCCCTGAGCCTTTTCGGGTTAGTTCAGACTGGTATGTGTTCCAGATCCCAGTGGACCATTTTTTACCTGGAAATTTTTTAGCCAAGACATTCTTGCATATGCAGTAATAAATGAGAATTTCTCATTGACCTTCAGCAGATTGTCTTCCCCACATCTAGATACCTGAATGCATCAACTTACCATCATGTGATTGGCTAATTTATTATTTCTGATAGTGAAAAATTATACTGGTGTACCTAATAAAGTGGCTGGTGAGAGTATTCAAATTTTGATCTGACTAAATGCAGCTCAGTTTGATCCTAATTAATGTAGTTCTGTCAAAATCAGTTGATCACTCAGTTTAATCCCAACTGACAGTTCCAGCATCTTCTCTGTCTTTGCCTCATGTCTATCATCTTCCCTTATTAATTAAGGGTGGAGGCTCACTAACGGCCTGCAGGAGGCTGCACCACCCACCAAGGCCTCCTAGAAAGGAAGCAAAACGGAGAAGATTCAATCATTCCTGTTACAAAAGCATCTGTGCATAAGTGTGCCTTACGGGTGAATGACGAGGTGAGAAAATGTGACTTGGAGCTTAGCTATGTGTGAGTTTGCCCTAAGGGGGATGGTAGTGAGTGGGGGGAGGTCAGCTTAGGGGTTAAAGGTCACCTGTGGCTTCACAAAAGACACCGATTCCTCCACAAAAAGTCATGTGCCTGTGAGTGGGGGCTGGGAGGAAATCAATTATTATTGTGGGCGCTGGCCTGGCCTCAAACAATGACAGATCAGCATCTGTAAGTCCTGACACTCTGACATTTATCCCTCCATGGGAGGGGGCCACGGCCCAAGGCAGCAGAAGGACAGGGGAGATTGGTAGACATCTGTAGATATGCAACAGCATGTTACTGCTGCAAACTGCGCCAGCTGTCAGGCATCAGCAGATCATCCGACTCCGGCTGCCATCCATCTGCATATCACTGCAGCCTTTCATTGGGCAGGGTAAGCCTGGCCAGTCAGAGGTGGGGATTGACGAACTAGCAGACAAACAGGTGCAAAAAGCTTTTCTTCTGCTTGTTTTTAAACAGCTCTTCATTACTTCATTACTAAAGGCATCACATGTCCTAATTACCACAGAGATCATAAAACAGCAACATTCTCAAAGTTTCCAGAGTTTATGGAGGAAAATAAATTGTCAGTTAGCAATCCTGAAACCAACAAAAGATGTTATTTTTTAAACTTCATGAATACAATTCATTTTGGGAATTGTGACAGAATGACCGTGATTCAGTGTGGAGTTATAAATGGGTTAACATTTATTATAAACTCCAAGATTATTAACCCCAGCACCAGGTTTTGGAAAACAGGGAGCATGTGACTGAGTTTGCAATAAAGTGGAATTAGTTTGAGAAGCTGAGGGCCGTCCTTCACTGCTGACCTGGTTTATTGTTAACTGGGCTGCCATGCAGAAATTAGCCAACAACAGATGTCACCTAAAAAGGCTCTGCATCAGATGACGACCCTCAGTATGTCCAGTTAGGCTGCTGGGATCAATGGGTGGTCTCAAGGAAAACATGATCAGCTACATGACATTTTTACACAGACTAAAAATAATAACAGAAAAAGATTAATTAAAAATCGTATCTAATGTTCAAACTACTGAGGAGGTTTGTTTTTTTATATTATTGCCAAAATGTATCATCGCATTGGTCAACAGATTTATCATTGAAGATTTTTAGCAGAACATTTAATCTAAATTAATCATGAAACTGTTTAAGTGTAGGATACCGACTTCCTGGCCAGCTGGACATGCAAGATTTGAAATATCACTTCACAAAGACCATAAAAAAATATGTGTAACTGTTTTATTTTTATTTAATTATTGTGTAAATGTTGTAATCAGGCAATAGCCAGGTTAGAGCTGGAGCTTAGCAATCATTTTTCACAACACAAATTCAAATTAATAAGGTAGTTTATAAGACAGGTTCTGTTTCAATACAATGGACAAATCCCATTTGTAATAGTGTTTAGGAGTTTAAATATCAGATTACACCACAACTTACAATTTCTGCTTTAGTCAATGAAACACTTAGAGATGTTGACCCCACAGAGTGTGACATGCACTGTCTTTCTTACTGAATTTCACAATCTAACTTTTGCATAGATATTCTCATCATTCATTCCACAATAAAAGATTGTAATTGTTTGCCTGACACCACTTGGTTGGTCAGTGATGGCACCAGTGCCACCCAGTGTAGCATGCCAGTTTCTGGCCAATCATAGCATGTAAATACCAACTCATACACCAAAGTGGATCATTTCCTTTGGGTGCTGAACTTGGTGCTGTGCTTATTTTGTTGGCAAGATTTAGTTGCAATTAAATCAGTCTATGGCAGGGTTGGGCAACTCCAGGCCTGGAGGGCCGGTCTCCTGCAACTTTTAGATGTGTCTTCAACACACCTGAGTCAAATAATGAGGTTGTTAGCAGGACTCTGGAGAACCTGACTGCACTGAGGAGGTGATTCAGTTATTGGATTCAAGTGTGTTGGACCAGGGAGACATTAAGAACTGCAGGACACCGGCCCTCGAGGACCAGGATTGCCCAACCCTGGTCTATGGGCATGAATTCTACAATTGAGCAGATCGTCATGGCTTCAGGTCAACCAGCCACTCTTCCTATTATGCCCAAACCCATTTAAATTGTTTTAATTGTACACTAAGCAACGTTTAGTGTAAACATTGAGAAGAGACTTCCAAGAAGTTGCTCAAAAACCCTCTGTAGCTTCTTTTAACAGACCAAAGAGGAACACAGTGAGGAAGAGTAGATTAGAACTGAAGCAACATGGATACCTGCCTTGAGGCAAGACTAATGAAGAAGCTGTCGTGACTTATCCTTGGGACTTTCTTTTGGAAATCAACACCGGAAAGGTAATTAGAAAGCTCTTTCATTACCTTCAGCACAGCTCTGCAAACATGTGCTCCTGGTGGATCCTTGCCTCCTTCACCAGTTGAACCCAGTAGAGAATCCCTCCCGGGAGCATTAGATGTTTTTGGGCCTTAAGTTTTCATTAACAAAGCCACTGAGGATCAATGGGGGGAAAAAAGCAGAACAGTAAGAAGATGTGAGCAGAGAAGGAGCCACACTGCACCGAGCTGATCATTAGGTGTTCTCTTAAAGTTATGTTATCCTCTCTGCAGCTTAGATTCTAATTAATAGTCATTTAGGCTCACTATTAACATGCATGCAAAGATTTTAAGGAAACTCGTGTGTGTTTGACCTTTTAGTTTTTTCTAATGCAAATATCCCCCCTGCCTGCCCACACTGATGTCCTAGGAGTCTGGTTCACAGAGCAGGTAGGCTCTGAAGCTTTCTGGAGTTTAAATGTAACCCTCCTGATCACACAGGTACAGGTAGTCACAACACTGGCTCTGGCCCACATTTTAACCATGTGACTTAACACAAAATATCCACACACGCACACACAGCGAGGGCTTGAGTGTGCTGTGCCCTGCGGCTGTCTGTACATCTCACTTGGTAACGCGAAATGGTTCTGTCTGGAGAACATGAGCATGGTTGATGCCAGGAGACTCTTTAGCTGTCAGAAAATCTTGTTTACTTTTCATTTTTACACTGCGCCACAACCCCACTCTGGGGCTTTCTTATCCCTGTTACACTCTAAAAACTTGTTCTGCCTGCACTTTTGCTTCTTCTCTGTCTATTTTTTTCAGTGACTCAAAGATGCTGGTGGTTCTGAGAGCCAGCTCAAAACGAATACAGTGCACAGTGTTTCCTTAGCCAACTGCCATGTTTTGGCCATAAGTGGCTTGCATATATATGAGTATGAGCTGATAGTGTTTGATTCGACAGATTTCTTTCAAATAACCAGACTGGGCTGACTTTGTTGATAACCCTGTCTCTAATGGAGTCAAAACAAGACTGTAATAAACTGCATTTTTAGCTATAGTAATAATAATCTCAAAATTCTGCATACTTCTGATAAAGTTGTGTGGGATAATAAGACCATGAAAAAAATCATGTTATCTACCTTTAATTTGCTTATTTGCATGGTTTAGCCAAACTCACAGTTTGTCGAGTGATTACATAAGATAATGGGATTCTCGCTGTGCAAATGAGAGTCCCATTATCCCATAATAAAACAGATACAAAAAACAAGAATCACCAGGTTAAATATCAACTTTGAAGTAATTTGAGAAAATATGTAACAAGGAGAACATCACAAAAAAACATGAAAAATTAAATTTTCACGAAGGTCTTGTTGCTCCTCATTAAGCTGCTCTTGACTTGATCACTTAATCACCACTTTACCTTCTTTAAAACATTTTATGTTGTATTAAACAACAAATGCAACCAAATATATTCCAGACATAGAAAGCCTGAATCGAGTACTTAAATAACTGACAAACACTTACTGCTGCTTCCAAGTAGTTTTGCCAATAAATTTGTTTGTCAATAAATTTTAACTTGAACTTTTTGGCCACAGATTCAAAAGGTTTGCTTAAAACAAAAATGACGCAGTACACCTAAGGTACACCACACCTGCAGTGATAGATGGGGGTGGCATCATCATATTATAACATTTATTTTCTTTAAATAGGATTCCGGTTTTTTCAAGGTGGGTAAAGTTATAAATAGTTTCATTATCAGTTAGTTTAAACTCTTTTGTTTTCTTCTAGAAAGCTAAAGAGGGATTTCATGTTTCACTGTATACATCCAAATCTACAATAAAATGATTTCATAAGACGAAAGCCAGAAAGCTGCTCACCGGTGATGACTGTCAAGTTGTCAACATAATGCTAATATTTAAATGTACGCATAATATACAAAAGAAAAGGGATGCAGTGCTTTGCTTCTAATTGTGAACACGATATGACGACTAGATAACAATGTCAGGAAAAAGTTTGAATTAAAAAAAAATAATGAAAGAGGAGGAGGTAGATCAGTTATGCTACTTTGACCGAACTGTGCAGCATAGCTACACATTTGGGTGTGTTTCTGTTCAGTTACAAAAGGTTAACTCACATACCAACTCTGACAGATCATTAGTAGAGCAGGTAGTTAAATTCTACCATCTACAACAGTGATCACTTATTAATAATCATAAAAATAAACAACAACCCTGAAAACATAAAATTGTAAAGGGTTGAATGTTCTTTTCTTTGCGTGAGAATCTTACTGTCAATCAAGATTCTCAATCTCTTTGATTTGATAAACAATAAACAATACTTGTATCACCAGGTTTCATTTAGCTAACAGTATTGCTAACTAAATTGATGTCATGTAAAATAATAGCCTTTTTGCCCTACAGCGTTGTGCGCATGCAAGAAATTTCTGAATGTAGATAATAACATGTAACATGTCTTTAAAAGAGATACACCTAAAGTTCCTGAATGACCTGAGCTTGAAGTGGAGCTGCCAGGAAACAGGGGAGAGGACAGCTTTGCTTTCTAACACTGGTCCTCGGTCTCAGCTGGCCGAATGACTTATTGGTCAAGGAAAGTGGCTGAACAAAGTAAGAAAAACATCACTGAGAATCATTTGATTTTCTGGACTGTAAATGCACTGCAAAGAAAGTCAGTAAATTTACGGTAAGAAATGGTAAAAGACCAACAGTTTTTGACCGTCGTATCCAAAAACATTGCATTACCGTAGAATTACATGGAACTACCGTAAGTCGAAACTGCAAAGAAAGTCAGTAAATTTACGGTAAGAAATGGTAAAAGACCAACAGTTTTTGATCGTCGTATCCAAAAACATTGCATTACCGTAGAAATTACATGGAACTACCGTAAGTCGAAACTGCAAAGAAAGTCAGTAAATTTACGGTAAAAAAAGGTAAAAAACCAACAGTTTTTGACCGTCGTATCCAAAAACATTGCATTACCGTAGAATTACATGGAACTACCGTAAGTCGAAACTGCAAAGAAAGTCAGTAAATTTACGGTAAGAAATGGTAAAAGACCAACAGTTTTTGACCGTCGTATCCAAAAACATTGCATTACCGTAGAAATTACATGGAACTACCGTAAGTCGAAACTGCAAAGAAAGTCAGTAAATTTACGGTAAGAAATGGTAAAAGACCAACAGTTTTTGACCGTCGTATCCAAAAACATTGCATTACCGTAGAATTACATGGAACTACCGTAAGTCGAAACTGCAAAGAAAGTCAGTAAATTTACGGTAAGAAATGGTAAAAGACCAACAGTTTTTGATCGTCGTATCCAAAAACATTGCATTACCGTAGAAATTACATGGAACTACTGTAAGTCGAAACTGCAAAGAAAGTCAGTAAATTTACGGTAAAAAATGGTAAAATACCAGCAGCTACTGACCATAATATTCACAGCATTATACTGCCGTAGAAAATACATGGCATTATCATAACTGAATAAACATATATCCTAAATAATTGTGACAGTCACGAATGTAGAAAATACAGAAATATAGTGTAAAAATATAAGTAATTGTAAAGTTCTTAAAAAATTGTAATATTGCCAGCAGTTAATTATCCTAAACTTAACAGTAGTAATCAGCCAAAATTACAAATTTTGCTGATATTTAGATCTACAATGTAAAAGCGTAAACAAGACTGCAAAAGTCATTTGTACAAAGAACAGAATGCTGGTGTGATATTTTGGTTTCTTTTTTAATAATGCCTTTAATACACCAAACTGAAATCTCAGCAGTAGACCAGGCATTGATCTGGCGACCCACCGATTGCAAAGCAAACTCCTACAGCCAACGCCACCATCATCTATGAGAGTATTTGATCATTAACATTAAGAGAATTGTATGTTAGCCCTTCTTGCTTGAATGAAGCTGAAGTTGGTTTCCAATTGCTGCTTCCAATTTGGGAAATGGCTAAAGGGCAATTCCACCTAATTTTTCACTACAATCAGCATCTTTAATTTACTCTAGCTAAAAAGCTACAACACCTAGACTCTTCAAATCTGGACTAGATTATTCTCAACTCATATCAGAATATTTAAAACCAAGTGTGGGATTTGTAAAACCTTTATCTGATTTGTGAAACTTCAATAAAGAACAATTCTAGTGTTATCCAAAATCATACAAGTTGTAAAGTCACCCATCATTGAAGTTTCACAAATCCCACACTTGGTTTTAAATATTGTGCTATTAGTAGAGAATAGTCTAGAGAGTTTTTCATTTTGTTATTGTGATAAATAGCAGGGTTTACAGTAAATGGAGACTGTTATTTGTCATGTAAACAAATAATTATCCAGTTCAGTGTTTTTCAACCTCTTTTGAGCCAAGGTACACTTTTTCAATTGAAAAAATCTCGAGGCACACCACCGACCAAAAATGTAAATGTTAGTTATGCGACTCAAGAGGAAAGAGACTGGAGTCAGCAGTTGTCGAGTACTCAATATATTTCTTTTCTTTTATCTTCTGTTTCATACCTTTCAGTTCAGTTCAGCACAACATATTTGTCAAAACAACAAGAAGGAGAATCTCCCTCTCATCTCAACCACCTGGTTTTTAAAGGATGGGCTCCCATCCGGACTAATTAGAGGGGTGGAGCCATTTTCAGCTAGAACAAACAAACATGTGCACTAAACTATACCTAAAGAGTGTCTATAAAGTTACCATTAACTTAAACACCACTAAAAACAAAACTAGAAACAAACAATATGGAATCCAGTCAAAAATAGAAATACATCTCTCCCTCTCTGAAAATGGATTTTCCCAATGAGGCTAATTGGAAACACCAGGTCCTTGTCAGCGTTGCTCATGGGCGCACTTCCACGGCAACACAGGACCAGGTGACCTCAAAGAGATGAGAAAGATGATTAAAACAAATAAACAAATCAAATCACCTCCCAAAACAATACATTCACCCAAATAACCCAGAATATACAAAGAACATGAAAAACAGCACCTCTTAGGGAGGGGGTAAATCCCTCACAGTAAACAAAGATACTCTGTAGCCACCTATATTATATATATAGTCATTCTTATCAAAGTGTCTTGAGTCCACTTCAAAAATACACAACACTGTGGGCTTAAATTTAAAGAAGTTCTAGAAAACTTCAGTGTTTTACAAACTAATCCACAAGCATTCTTATAGCCGGAATACAGAAAATAATTCTTATTCTGAAAGAAGCAATAAAATTTGGGAAAGATTTCATTTCATATTCACTGTTACAATATGAAGAGTTGCATGTACAAAATGTCAATATCTGTATATTTTACCCATCTAATGTGAAACCTGTGCATGTTTGGATGAAAACAGCTGATTTCCTGGCAGAAATTGAAGAAAGACAAAGCTCTTCCTCAACAGCTCTCAGTCTGTCTCTGGTTTCAGTTTTCATAGTAGCCAGGCTCAAGCCTGGCTACTATGGCTCACTTCACACAGACATGTGTGACATGTTGTGGGAAATGGACCCATGTTCTTTCTAACTACTGCTGAGCTTCACTGTCTTTTCATCACTGTCGTCACAGTCTTGCTAAATACGATCATAGACATAATATAAGGATAGACCCTCATGGACCGCTCTCGCCTATTGTCGCTGACGAGATTTAGGGCGGCCATCTTGGAGCGGTACTCCACTCCACTCAGCCTTATGTGTTTAGCAGCACAATGATGTATCAGCGGATTTAATCGATCATAACACACTTTTTTGTTACTGTAAACCATATTCAAACATCTATCAAAGCAACATTTATAAACAATTATATTTTTTAAGTATGTTTTTAATACATAGTTCATCATATTTAAATATGCTTAGTGGCTATAACAATAGAATAGGAATGGAATATTCTGATATCGATGTATGAAGAGCATATTACAAAGCACACAGCCGTTCATAATTTATTTAATAAATTTAGTAATATCAATATATATTTATATAACTATACAAACACTAATAAATAAAGATTAATAATGGCACAAATAAATGATTAATACTGAATTATATATATATATATATATATATATATATATATATATATATATATATATAAACTAAAATATGTTTTTCAGCCGACGAGTCCAAAATCCGATGTGAGATTCATCCGTGCTGCAGTGAATCCGTCTCTCTTTAGAGATTTCTCCCTCTTCTTCCTCACATCGTGTCTTTAGGAAATTTTCAAAACAAAAACGGAAGATTTAGGATGTATCTTACTTTTGACAGAGTGAAAGAATATAAATAATAGTCTTTACCACCTGTGTAAACTTTGCCGGTGAATGTTATGACACATAATATAAGTTTTATAATATGTGTTATATTGTTTCATTTCTAATATAGGCCCTTGTGTCAGATAATCTAAGTCAAAGTTAGAGAATAATTAATTTTTTTAGATTAACAGAATCTCAGTTAGCCTTCATAGCGGGGCTGAACCCGTATTACACCAAGCACTGTAGCTAATATTAGCTGGTATCTCGCCGGTGGACATAAATACAGTAAAGTAATATTCTAATCACAATATATACACAACAATATGTCCATCTTACTTGTGAAATGTTGTCTGTGGAGCCCTCACATCAATAATCCATCGATCCGAACAACAGTATCCCTCAGTGCTGAGGCATCTTCTGCTGTTTTGATTGAGCAAAGTAGGAGGGTATACCGCTCTAAGATGGCCGCCGTATTTCCTGCGCCGGAGCGGTCCATGAGGCGTCTATGCTTATATTATGTCTACGAATACGATGCTCTCACCGCTACCTGTAACGTTCATGCATCACTAATTCTCTTGTTTTAATGTAAAATGCTCTGTACCTACTGCCATCTAGTGGTAAGAAAGTTGCATCATTACGCCGCTAGTCACTACTACAGCAGACACTCGAAGATGGCATTATTTGCAGATAATTTATTTAAAAAAAAAAATCTTTTAAAACCAATTACCGTATTTTTAGCACCTTCAAATTTTTTTTGGGAAAAAACAAACAAACAAAAAAAACCTGTAAGCTGCGCTCAGTTTTCCGTAAGGACCCAGCAGAGAGTTGCGTCCTATGAAATCTGCTGGATATATTAAGGACGCAGCACTACGTCTCCAAAGTCGAACCACGGTTTTTATACCGAGCTTAAGTGCAGCGGCTTTATTTCCCTCCTGTAGTGGCAGATCGACAGCCCTCAACTTAAAAGCTGCATCATATGAGTTTGAAAGCATTTCTCCGTCGTGCCTGCTGCTAGCATGTGGTTGTTCTAAATGAAAATTAACGCGTTCTTCTTTGATTTACAATTTTGACTTCTAATGATTCACTTCCTGCTAGAGAGCCCCCTGGTGGTTGAAGAAAAATACACAGAAAAGCTGCACCGGGCTACAATCCACATGGTTCAAAACTTAGGAAAAAAGTAGCGTTGTATAGACCGAAAAATACGCTATATATTTTTACTATACGGAACATTTAATTTTCACAGATGCAACACTTCCATTAATGTTTCTGTAGGAACGGCTGCATAGATTATATTTCTGGTCTACTTTAGACTACATGTGCTTAAAGTTATTGTTAATGGCAGAAGCAACTTTTTCCAAGTTTGGTTCAATAATTAATTTGAATTACTTTGAGTGTGAAATGTTCATGCATGCAAGTTAAATCTCTGAAGAACCTGTTAGCTTTTGTTTCAATACTTTGGTAATACTTAGAAGTATAAAGCTTGGCATCAGAGATATTATTTAATATTTTCCTTTGACCTCTTGACTCTCACCCCCAAAATACTTGCACTAAAATCACTGGGTCCATGACAGTTGAAGGATTTTAAGATAAGAGAATTTAAATATTAATATTTTACAGCTTTTCTCAGTTTGGGTGCATCTCTCAGAACAGAATTGAAATTCTTAAAACTACCTGTTCAATCTTCAAATTACTGTGTCACTTCTGCACATCAAAAAAATTAGTTTTGCAAGTTTTGCTTTTGTACATCATGTAGCTGGTTATGTACACTTCTATGCTTTTCCCCCCGTTGTAATTTGCTTTTATCATCTTGATCAAAATATGTTAACCCTCCTGTTGTCCTCGGGTCAAAATGACCCGCCACTGTGTTAAACCCCCCCCAAAATCCCCTAAATGTAATTTTTTTAACTTGAGATTTTAAGACTTTCCCTAGATTGGCCCAGACAATAGAAAAAGTTCAGTGTTGCTTTTATTCTCATTTCCATGTAAGCTGTACAAAAAAAGGTACAAAGATGGTCTTCAGGTCAAAATGACCCGTGAGGCAAATGGAGTTGAAATCAAGGTCACAGAGTTATTTACAAACCACAAAATGTTACAAAGTTTTAGTTGTGTCTCAGATCAATCAGTAGCAGTGGAAGGCCAATTTTCCGAGCCACAATGCCACTCAAACTCTTTCACACCTACTCAAGACTGATACGATTTGATGACCGTGAATCAAGACCAGCAAGACGTATGACAGACAAACTTGCAGTCATAAGAGAGGTATGGGACAAGTGGGTGGAGCGGTTGCCCTACCTCTACAATCCAGGGCCTGATGTAACAGTGGATGAGCAACTGGTTCCATTTAGAGGTAATCTGTTTTCATATTTGTAATAAAAGTGATTTTCACTATTGATTTCTTTGACTGTTTTCTGTGACACTGATACTAATCACTGATGCTAATGTCTTTTGTCCAAAGGTTGTTGTCCTTTCCGGCAGTATATGCCCAGCAAGCCAGCAAAATATGGGATCAAGTCATGGGTGGCTTCCGAATCAAGTTATGCTTGGAAAATGCAAGTCTATACTGGGAAGTCAACCAGTGGATGCCCAGAGAAGAACCAGGGGTTGCGAGTTGTGCTTGATGTGACAGAGGGACTGAGGGGTCACAATGTGACATGTGACAATTTCTTCAACTCTTATGAACTCGGACAGCAGCTCCTGAAGAGGAAAATCACCATGGTTGGTACAGTTCGAAAGAACAAGCCTGAGCTCCCACCTGCACTGCTTGGGTCAAAGGAGAGAGAGGTCTTCTCCTCAAAGTTTGCCTTCACACCCACCACCACTCTAGTTTCCTACCTCCCAAAGAAAAACAAGAATGTAGTTCTTCTGAGCACACTGCACAAAGACGGCGACATTAGTGACCGTGAGGACAGGAAGCCAATCATCATCCTGGAATAAAACCGAAACAAAGGAGGTGTGGACAACCTAGATAAGGTGATTGGAGCATATAGCTGCAGAAGAATGACTGCCCGTTGGCCCCTGGTCATCTTCCACAACATCATTGATGTGTCCTCCTACAATGCCTTTGTGATTTGGAGAGAGATCAACCCAACCTGGATGTCTCATAAGCACAACAAGAGGAGGGTGTTCCTGGAGCAGCTAGGAAAGGCACTTGTAACTCCACTCATTGAAAGAAGGAAGCATGTCCCCCGCACAGAAGCCTCAGCAGCAGTTGTGAAAGCTATTCAGAGTGCAGCAGCTCCTGATCAACCTGAGGATCCATCTACCACAGCCACTTCCCCAGCTAAGCCAAGTAAGAGGAAGAGATGTCAGTTCTGCCCTCAGACTGTAAAACACATACTGTGTGCTGCAGGTGTAAGAAATATATCTGCAAAGGCTGTGCACTTGCATACTGCCCTACATGTGCCAATTAGTTGAATGGGTTATGTTATTTTTCATATTTTTGTATTGTACATCCTCTTGTTCACTGGAGAAAAGTAAAAGAAAATTAGTCACTGTGATGAATAAAAATGCATTCGAAACTCATTTTGCACATTTTTTTTCTTAAGCTATAGAAATTCAAGTGGAGAGGGAAAAGTCAAGTATTCACACATTTTGTGGTGAGTGACAATATACAAGATAGAATTTGGTGTTTAAAATTCAATTAAGCTGCTTATATTGGGGGTTTAGTGAAGACGGGTCATTTTGACCCGGAGGATAAAGGGTGTATACAGAAAATGAGGACAACAGGACAACAACGTGTCTGTGTTGAATTCTCAACTTCCAAAATAGCATCAGTTCATTGTGTAAGTCTTAACATGCATAAGTCTTAAAGTTGTCATAATGTCAATCATATATTAATTAATTTATATTCTATTATTTTCTAAATCTGTCCTGAATTGGTAAATTGCTCCCAAGTGAGTCCTGAGTTTCTCTAACAGGTCAGTGTATGAACCATTAGCTCAACCAACAATCAACCAGTTTTCTGAAACAGATTGGAGGTGCATCTTGTGAACCATCAGTTGGCAACATTATGCTCTATATAGTCAGAACACAACACAATGTTACATGTCTGAGAACTGATGAACAAGTATCTGGACAGAGTGAACAGCCAGAGAGAAGAAGAGGAGTGAGGCTGAGGAGGAAATAGTTGGGAGGAAAACGGAAGAAGAGTCAGAAGAGGCTGAGGACATCTGCCAGTTTCCATCAGTCCAACATCAGGACATGGCTGCGACCCACAACATGATGCTGATGGAGGTCCTCCCACCCTACTGTTCATTCCTTAACCCCACTGAGGAAAAAAGATTCCTCAGTGGAGTTAAGGAACAAAGTGACTATGGAAATTAAAATGTAATGTAATTTCTACAGCACTGTACAGTTTTCCATGAGGAGATTGTCCTGTGGCTCCTTTTCTACTTTTTTTGTTCTCTGCATTTCTGTCTTTTTCTTTCTGAATCACCATGGCATGGTCCATCAAAACATTACAGCAAAAGCGTAAATCAGTGTTTCTCAATCCTGGTCTTCAGCGTCACCCTGTCCTGCAGGTTTAGGTATTTCCCTTCTGCCACACACCTGAATTGTATCTCTGGATGATTAACAAGCTTCTGCAGTACTTGATTGTCATCCAATCATTTGAATCAGCTGTTCTGGAGTAGAGGCACATCTAAAACATGCAGAGCAGGGGGGCGCTGAGGACCAGGGTTGAGAAACACTGGCGTAAATGATCCTTTTGTAGTCTCTTCCCATGACTAATCAATTTGACTGTCTTATCTGTACATAGAGAAACTATAACTTATTATTTTGAGTCACTGATATGTTAACAGACAGAATTTTAAGAGCTGAACTAAGGATTTTGAAAGCAAACAAATGCTATTTTTCCTGTTTCTACAAATTGTTTTGATAAATGCGCTTACTGTTTTGTAAATGCCAACAATGACTTGAGAAATGCACCAAAAGTGACTGAGAAAAACTAACGTAGCATAAATTGTCTCAGCTGTATCTATTTGTTTGCCTGTATGAAAAGTGTTCACATTTACAGCTTTGTTTCTGCTAGCTTGCAGGAAATGTAACTTACATAAATGGTTGAAGACAACCTATTGGCCTTCATGAGACTCAGATAAATGGTGAGTATCTATTTCATAAATTGCCTAAAACAGTTATATTTGTTTTTATTTATGTGTTTTGTTTGTGTATTTTGTCTGGTTGCAGAGAGGATCACACCTGTTGACAACAAACAAAGGTTTAACTACTGAATTTTCAGTCAGAAATGATCGCACCACCTGGTTGAAGTACCTGTGTCCATATGCAAGTCAACAAAGGTGAAACAAACATTTAAGCGAATAAGATGTTCATGTAGTGCATCTTTCTAACTTTTTCTTTGTTTGTTTTCCAGCAGAGAGGAAACACCCGATTGACAACATGTGAGTCTCAATTTCAACCTGTGACTGGGAAGACTACAACCATCCTGAGCAAAGTCTGAACTCAGTGACTTGTGACTCTCAACCCAGAACAAGAATCCTTCTTTCACCATTTTTTCTTCTACAATATGTTATCTCTTATGTGGACACATACTGTTTTTTTTGTTTGTTTTGTTTTCCAGATCTCAGTAATACCGTGAGGAAACTGGACAGAAAATGGAATCAGTTCTCTTTTTAACTTGACTTTTTAAATAGAAATTGTTTCTTTAAGTGGATTACTAGTAATCTGTATTTTTGTTTAATTAGAAATTATTTTCTTTATAACTTTCTGTATAGAAATGCTTGACAAGTTACACTTCCTTGTGTGTTGTACTATAATTTGTATGGTAAAATTCTGGTAGGAACAGTGACCAGTAATTTACCATAAGTTTTTTTTGGGGGGGAGGGTTTACAATAAAATGTCAATATATCATACAGTCTGGATGTGATTTTCCACTCATGTAGATATTATGCCTCAGTCAGCATGACCGTATTTACTACGGCAAAACCACATTTGATTTTTTTTAACATATTTTAGGAAGTACGGTATTTTACCGTATTTTAAAAATACGGTAAAACTGTATTTACCGTAAAACTGGCAGCTGTGGTTGCCAGAATTTTACCGTATTTTAAAAATACGGTAAAATTCTGGCAACCACAGCTGCCAGTTTTTTACCGTATTTGCTAAATGCAGGATTTTACCGTATTTTTAAAATACGGTAAAATTCTGGCAACCACAGCTGCCAGTTTTTTACCGTATTTGCTAAATGCAGGATTTTACCGTATTTTTAAAATACGGTAAAATTCTGGCAACCACAGCTGCCAGTTTTTTACCGTATTTGCTAAATGCAGGATTTTACCGTATTTTTAAAATACGGTAAAATTCTGGCAACCACAGCTGCCAGTTTTTCACCGTATTTTGTAAATGCAGGATTTTACCGTATTTTTAAAATACGGAAAAATTCTGGCAACCAAAGCTGCCAGTTACATCCAACGTCATGTCAGATTTGTCAGATTTATTTTATAAGATTTTCTTGTAAAAGAAATTTGACATTTCTTTTACAATGTCAGATTGGTGAACTTTCCACCCAAAGTAAAAAGTCAACAGATTAAAAAGGGCAGATAAATGAAGGAATTTAATGACAAAGCAAAAACCAAAGCAAGGCAGCTATTGAATTGAAAGTCAAGCAACATTGGGATAGTGTGCAGCCTGCTGCCAAAACTGATCCAGGGACCTTCAAGAGCTTTCACTCAAACAGCCCTGAAATTAAGAACACGTGGCGCTTCAATGACAAGGATTCAACCCCCACACCAAAAATGAAAATAAAAGAGAGGCAGAAAGGATGGCGCCTGCTTCACAGCTGCCAAGACAAACAGAAAAGACGATGGGTCTAGTGGGTTACTGGGGATGGTTAATCTTCATGCTAATGAATGAGCACTCCTGAAAATATGTCACCCATTGGCCCTACACGTGGTAAACATTCAAATGGAGTCACACAGGAGGCCTTTGTTTGCTGCCTTCCCCCCACTGACAAATGGGTGACTACAGAGGAACTCCTAGACTGCTGCTCTGGTCTCTGCATTGTCCTGCCGCCATGCATTAGCGGCGTTTCAGACGTTTCAAAAGAAAAGAAGAGGTAGACAGCATTGTGTCTATGAGTCTAAGTTGTTACTTGACAAGTTAGTGAGCTAACCATGATTTTAAAGTGGCATGACAGAAGGACCTCCATATTTTTTAAAACTCAGTTATTCTGGTGAATCTTATCAAGCAAGAACTTAGGCTACATTTACAAGACCACTGCCTGGGAACTACGGGTATTTTTGGATGTTGATTGTGAAAAAGAATCCAGTTATATTAAATCTACTGCAGTTTTCATGCCAGACCACTGCATGGCGCTGTGATTTCAGCATGCCATTGAATGTGAATGCTCTTTGACCTTTAGCTTCCACCTCATTTAGAAAACAGTGCTCAGGTAACACCTATAACTCCTTATCTAAAGTTGTGTTAAACTGAAGAGCAGTGGTTCCCAAACTACGTCCCGCTGGCCGGATCCGGCCCGCCTCCACATTTGGTCCAGCCCCCTGAACAATACCAGAGAGCATTTAGATTTTTTTTTCATATACCGTATTTTCTGGACTATAAGCCTCTACTTTTTTCCTAAGCTTTGAACCAGGCGGCTTATTGCCTGGTGCGGATTATATGTGGATTTTTCTTCAACCACCAGGGGGCTCTTTAGCAGGAAGTGAATCATTGGAAGTCAAAATTGGAAATAAAAGAAGAAAACGGAATTAGGTTTTAATAGGGAATTGAAATTTGAGAATGATGTTGATCAGTTAAATAGCATTGAGGGGGAAAGATGTTTCGTTTTTTTTAAATAATACTGGGATCATTATGAGAATTTGAGGTATAGATATTAGGATCCAGTAGATGGCAGTAGTCAAAACAATAATGGATGCAAGCTTCCATTGAAATCTAAAGAAGAAGAAAGCGCCCATTTTCATTTAGCACATGCTAGTATCAGACATTAAGGAGATTTTTCTCTTCAAACTCATACGCCCTCATAATCAGTTCAGTTAAATCTAAACTTGGCAACTTTTTCTATTTTCAACCGTAATAAATGTGATATTCAACTGACCTGTTATGACTCAAATTTTGGGTGTCCGCCCCCCTCTGCTGTGTGCTGCTGCATCGTTGAGGAAAATCTAGAGTGGCAGAGATATCTGCGGTTTATAGTCTGGTGCGGCTTATATGTATATGTTTACTGTTTTTAAAAAAAAAAATCGTTGGGGTTGCGCCTTATTGTGCGGTGCGGTTTATAGTCCGGAAAATACAGTATTATTTCCTGGATTTTTTCTGTGAAGAACCCAGAGAGGGTTATTTGATTGTGCTTTCTGGAAAACAATATTTTTTTACATTTAGGCACTCCTACAATCGTCACACTTTTTCTGTTACAAACTGACTCTGGCCCCCCACCAGAGAAGGGAAAAGTTATGTGGCCCTCACAGGAAAAAGTTTGGGGACCCCTGACCTAAAATGACAAAAAAAGAGATTTTGTCAAAAATATTAACCACCATAAAGGTTTTAAATACATTGAAATTCGGCGAACATCAAGTCTGAACATTTATTTATTTATTTATTTATTTATTTTTACTTGAAGAGACATTTGGATTAGAATAACAGCAAGAGTAACAACAGCAACAACAACAAAAAAAAAGAGAATCTTAAAAATGTATAAGTTTCATAGGCAGAAATAAAGAGAAGCTCTTTGTAATGCCTACGTTTTTGTTTTGGTTTTTTTGGAAGTTTTTTAAAGCAGCATTTATAAAAACGTCTGGAAGACGTTCAAGAACGTTCAAACAACATTCAGAAATATGCACTTTGTATAAGAAGAAAAAAATAAAAATTTGATAACAGCCATAAGTTTTTAAGATATAAAAACTAAATCAAATGAAATGACAGCAAGAAAATTAATTGGGAACGAATGTTCAGAGTGAATGTTCAGACAACGTTTGCTGAACGTCAGGTCTGAACATTTGACATTCGACTTTCAGACTACGTTCACAGACGTCATGCGAACATTTGCTTGCTAGCTGGGACAAGGGTTGTGGATTTTTTGTTTGAGTCATTTGAATGGTTTAGCGCCTTATATTTTTACAAGAATGTAGTATTTATTCTTTTATTACATAAGGTAGAAGATCTTAATGAATAGTTGAAGTTAACAGATATGAGGGTTAGTCTACTTTATATAAATATATTTAATGTTGAAAAATCAACCAGTTAAAATACTTTGTCCTCCTCCACAGCAATACTCACAAAAGGTCTGGGTAAATATAAAAGTGCTGTTTTTGTCTCACCACTGCCTTTTCTCTTGGGTTTTTCTGTTGATTTCTGTTCACCCTTTTAAATCCAGTGAAAACATACCTGTAGTTTATGCTTGTATTGGATAAACAATCAGAAATAGAAGGTTTGAAATGTACCCTGTCTTATGCAGAACCTAATTGACATCTGTTGGATACTAGTTCAAGGCAAACAACTGAAATGCGGGGTGTGGTTAAATTTATGATACAAAAGCTTTAGAAGTTATTAGAGAGAAACAACAATAAGCTGGACCGTAATCTCTCTGTGCTAAGATATGAAAAGAGGGCGGAGACCAGAAGCAGCTATTGTGAAGCCTTCAAAACAGGTTATCAAGTAACAGGGCAGCATATGCCAGGCGTGTGTCCCTCTGAGAAGAGGCCTTTTGCTCCATCCCAGCATGAATGCATGTGTAAAAGTGCCTGTGATCATCTGAAACAGGCCTTCTCTGTTGGAGCATGAAATTTAACACGACCACATGTCTTTCTAGGTGAGCTGGAGAAGTCAGTTGGCCTTTGTGGCAGATACAAGCAGGCGGCCGAGTGCCAGCAGACAAATACCTATGTAGAGTTTGTCGGCACTCCTCACATTTACCAAGGACGGTTCATGCACTCTAAAAAGAAAATAGTTGAACCAACTTAATTGAATTGCTTTTATGGGTAACAAGCAATTCAATTAAGTTTATCCAACTTAATCTATTAAGTTTAACCAATTCAATATGTTATAATCAATATAAGGCTGAAAACTAAGAAGATTGAAGCCCAAAATATTTAGTTTGGAACTACTTAAAAGTTTGAGTTGACTTTCTGTAGAATTAAGTCCAAGAGATTTTAAATGTTTATTAGAACAAAATAAATGATTTGAGTAAGAGTGACTTAAATTTGTCATGTTAAACCCCCTTATGAATTAATTTATAAAAAACTTAGCAAATTGAGACGGAAGGACATAGTGAACTGAGTTGGATGATCATAATAAATTGAGTTGGTCAGACGTAGGATGCGAAACTGGCATTGAACTCAATTGTTTTAAGTAAAAGTCAAAGTGAAAAGTTCCTTTAGGTTAAAGATTTGTAAGTTTTGAGTTAAATGAACACAAAAAAGTAAGTTGTCATAGAAAAAGCAAAAGAATGAAGTGGAATTAATGTAAATAAGTCCATAAGATGAACTGCAGCCCAAATACGCTTTTTAGAGTGTGGCAACCAGCTCCTTGCTCAGGATATCAACTAGATGCTCCTGATTTTTGAAGCTCATTACTATTTTATGTGTGAACCAACTTCATAAAGGGACTAATTTAAAATATGTTTCCTCAGAGCCAAGAATGTAGATGACTATATGCAAGAACTTCACAGAGAACAATTTTTTGTGACAAATCAAGTGATTGATTAAAAATATATATTGTTTTTTATGCACATTTTGAAGTATCACATTGGATAAGGTTGATGGAAATGGCAATATTTAAAATAATAAAAATAATAATTTTGACTTTTTTCTAAAAAAAAAGAGTTAATGAGCTGAAGGGGATTATTACAGCTCTGGGTAACGTCAGCGTCTGACAAAATTACTCTTTGCGTAGCCTGGTGGATTCACTTCAAACCAGCAGATGAAAACAAACACAGTTCACTTTTTCTTTTTTTTTTTTTTCATTGTTGGCAACAGTTCTTTAAACGTTTCCTGGAAATCCATTGCCCCTTTTCCAACGGCTCGGCTCGGCTCGCTTTAAATGCGTTCCCACCAGCCCTTTTCAACGGGGCTCGCCCTGCTTTTTAGGGTCCTGCTTCAGAGCAGGGCCAGCCGGGCCGGCCCTGGTTTGGTAGGTGACGCAAGCTTCGCTGCTGTTCACTGATTGGCTGAGGGCGTGGACAAGACGGAGCAGCGGAGAGAGAAGAAAAATGAAGGCGCAACGTTTGAAACTCGCTGCAACACGGAAGTGATGGAAGATACAAACAAGCCATTAACTAAAATAAGATGCCGGCTTTTTTCTTTGCTTCGGATTTCAATATTCAGCGGGAGCTCGATGGAGCCGTGAGGAATGAGTCGTTTTTGTCAGTAGTGGAGCGAATGTACAGCCTCGTTAGCCGCTTCAGAGCGACGGAGCCCCACGGTGAACACCGACCAGACGCAGCTGCTGCTCTCCAGCCAGGTGAGCAGTTTGGAGATATATCTGTCTGGTTTGTACTACATTTAAGGTTGCATACATACAGTCATGGAAGACATTTAAAACACAAAGTCTGCTGTATTTTTATTGCTTTTGTGCTTTTATTTACATTAGTAACTTATTTATCCATATTTATGTGCTATAAGCTATAACATCTAATTACTTTTCCCAGGGAGCAGAAGGAGAGCAACATGGCTGACATGATGGAGAACGATGAGGAGAACCATCAGAACAACAGGATCTCCTTCAGGAGGAAGCAGCTACCAGCAGATATGGCAGAGCTCCATGGAGAATTGAGACGAACAGAAAAATAAAAGTTGTTGTGTCTCAGTGAACAAAGTCTCTATTTCTGCTCACTCCACACATTATTGTATATACTGTAGTTTATATGGCATCAAACTCCTAATACAATCCTCCCAAAATGTGAGGAGCTTTAGCCAGAGTGAAAATAACATTATATTACATAAATATTTCATTGAAGTTAACATTGTAGATTACCAATGAAGCCATCCGAAACTGAATACGTTATTCAGCAAACCAAACATTTTGACATTATTATCAGAGTTTCTATTAACAAGAACCCTAAATACAAATCATGTTAGTTTCTAGTTTATACATCATCATTCTATCCACTCACTGTTTATCTGTCTTCCTGCAGAATCTTCAATGTAAGAAAGGGAGAAAATGTGTCCAAAACCTGTAACCTTAATTAGTGATAAATAAGACTGAGTTTAAACTTTAAATTCTTAGTCTCCAAAATGTGAAAACATGGAACTAGAACCAGTCAGATTTGAAGGAATATGGTTTTATTTGTTCTCAGTATAACTTGGACATCAGGTGAATCATAATTAAACGTATTGAGAAGTTAAAAACAACAGACACATTTTTTTATCAGAAATGTTTCATCAGCATATTGAGCTCATGTGATTCCTGCTCCAGAAAGGTGAAGGTCTCTGGACATCCTGAAGGTAAACACTGACCAGCAGTCAGGAAGACGGACACTGATGAGATCCTACAACCCAAAGGCTGCACGAAGAACCACGATGGTCTGCGGCGGCAGTTTACCAACATGAAAACACATTGAAATATACACTGCTCAAAAAAAATAAAGGGAACACTCAAATAACACATCCTAGATCTGAATGAATGGAATATTCTCATTGAATACTTTGTTCTGTACAAAGTTGAATGTGCTGATAACAAAATCAAACAAAAATGACCTCCAGCAGGTCATAGTTGAGTTATATTGTGTTGTTTAAGTGTTCCCTTTATTTTTTTGAGCAGTATATTATGAATTAATTCTGATATTTGTAAGTTATTTGCAACACCCTGACTGACATTAGCTCATGTATATTCGGCACTATTACAAGTTTTATCGTAGTTTAATACAAAAATCATCGTTAGCTTACCTGAACCGTCTGAGCCACCTGCTTTCCTGCCTCTTCAAGGCGGAGATCAGCTCCTCCTCACCACATCGCAGCTTTCCTCCCACTGTCACATTTTCTTTTAGTCTCAGAAAAATCTCAATCAGGCTATAAAAATAGCTCTGCTCTCTCTTCTTCTTTTGTATCAGAAAAACAACAACTCGCGTTAGGTCGCATGTAACGAAGCACAGCACGTAGCTCCTGGAGGCGGGGCGCTACACCCCCCCGCCACCAGGAGGCGGTACCCTGCAACAGAGCCAAGTGGGCCGGTGGAAACGCGGTCACTCCGAAACAGAGCCCAGCCGGGTTGTTGAAGTAGAGCCTGTGGAAAAGGGGCACATGTGACAGTAGGAAGGAAATGTAGCTACTGCTTAGTTATTTTGTGAGAGTTATCCTTCAATGTAAACTGTGAATCTTGAAAGGACATTTTCAAAACTTTAAGAAAGCTAATACAGTAAATGGTGACCACAGACACAACATACCTCACAAGACAAGAGCCTTTTAGAAAGCTTTGGGCCCCATCAACAACGCAAGGGCCTTCTTGAAAGTATCCCAGTGTGAATAGAGTCCTGGGGGCGCCATTAACAAGACTACAGTACCAGAGCGCTGGGTGGGATAACAGCGGAGACAATCAGAGCTGTCCAGAGGCAGAGGGGAGCAAACAAGCTTTTCTGCGTCTCTAAAGGATGATCAGCTACTACCACAGGAGAACAGCTCAGCATGGACACAAACACATTAAAAAATGATGCAAACAGGGGTGTAGTTACAACTCACTGGCCGCTAAGCTCACATTTGAACTTCTTTGTCTTGTTCTTAAGTTTTGAAGCTCAGCAGATTTTCATTGGTGACTCAGTTCTGTCCAAACATAAGCAGCTGTGCTTCATATTAAACTCAAGCCCTTTCCATAGCTTTGTGGCTCTTCTCATGCTAACAGAGAAGAGCTTTATCATTAGTGAAATCTGTGTTCAGTGAAAATATGCTCAAAACTGTCTGATATTAGGCAGTGTGTGTCTGCAAACAGTAAATATCACTTACAATCTCTGGTATTATCTAACGATAATCTGCTCTCATTTCTATATTATACAATCTCAAGTCTCACCCTAGCTCGGTAATGTCTGATTTGGTTCAGCCAAGTTGGGTGTGTTTCCACTGGCAGTGTGTTCTTGACTATATGGGCATGAAAACGGGTGGGGATGTGAGCGGGGCGTGAGGTCCTGTCGTCAACCCTCTGTTGTTTGTGCATGTATCCTTGAGCAGTCAGGTTCTTTGAAATTCCTTGATTAATGTATTCATTGTGGGGTGCTCCATCCACAATGATCTGCTCTTCCGCCATAATTGATAGAAAGGTTTGAACTTCAAGGTTTGATCATAAATTTATCTATTTGCTGCTGACAATCTTGCCAACTGCTATGTTATTTTCACAGATTCCACAGGCCAATTAACAAATGCAGTGTGGTGCCAATGAAAGTGCTTACAGGCAAAACTCAGCCAGGTCCAGATTGTACAACTCATGAGTTGGTTTCAAAGAATGTGGAGGAACCACAAGATCTGTAAATGGAGACAAATGTGACTGACTGGGAAAGAACCGGTTAAAGCCACGACCATGGCAAAGAGGATATAGAAATATGTATTTATAGTTAACATCTTTAATATGAACACAGAAAAATGTTCAGTATGTTAAAGTGACATGACAGTTTCCTGATGAAGTTCCAACTGAAGACACGCTGATGTGACCTCAGTCATCTTTATGACTTATTTTGTGTTTTTATGATGTGAAGCCTTGATGCTGAGATGTGCTACACAAATAAACTTGATTGTTCTTACAGTGTTGCCATACAAACCTTTTGCAAAATGCAAAAAGAAAGAAGGTGAAAGTCTGTTGGCTTTCTCTTCATGTTGAGCTCTACGTCTTACATGCCATCAAAATAACAGCTTAATCTAAATGATTAAAATTGCATTAATAAAAAATAAACCATCCACTTGTTTTACTGAAAAAAAAATCCAAAATAATAATAATGAAAAATATATATATTTTTTTCTTTGACCATCTTTCTTCAATTACTGGACTACAAATAATGACAAAGAAAGACTTATATTAAATCATTACTGTGTGATCATTTACACGGAGAAAATTTGTCTGAGAAGTTTTACAATAATAAATGTGAAGGAAGATGATATTGGTGAGTGATTTTTTATAGACTATTTTTTTTCATGACCCTTGAAAAGGTTCATACCAAGCCATGTGTAATCCTGCTTCCTTTTTTATTTTTTTTTATAGGAAAAATGCATCTAATCTCTGAGATTTTCTGTTGCTTTACTTTTTACGTATGAACTGAAAAATATCTTTGATTTTACTTTTACACTTTTGTTCAGCACCTTACTGCAAAGTTTCATTTGCATCTTAAGAGCTTTGTGTTCCTACATGGACCATGTTGATGACTAAAAAGTTAAAAGTAAAATAATCTCAAGACAGATCTGGCCTCACTGGCCTGTCCAAACCAAAATGTGTTTGTGGAAATGTGCAAATATACAGGCGGTTTAATGTTGACTTATTAACTAAAGTCCAGCTTTACACCAAAGCTATCACACTAAGGTTTGAAATATTTCTCAGTGGGAAAACAATGAAAAACCAGGTGTTTAATGTTGACAGTCGGAGTGAGAGGAAGAATTAAATTTGCAGCTTTGCATAGTTGCACATTTATCATCTTTCCGTTTGTATCCGTCTTTGTGTAGGCTTTAAACTACCATCCTGCTCTGTCCCACTGAGGCAAAGCAAAGCAATTTCCTTTTGCAAAAAATGCTAGACATCACTTCCTTTTGTGGAGTTTGACACTCCATGCTGGAGACGCAACATAAGCTAAACCTAGAAGGTTTTTGAAACACAATTACTTCTGAAAAATATCAAACATGACAAGCAGGAGAGGAATTCCTCCGAGGACGAAGGGAAGCGGAGCTCTGAAGATTCCAATCAGACTTTGAAGAAATAGTCTTCATCACTTTCTGAAAGACAGTTCTCTGCTAGTTTTATTTATCTAAATATATTTTTTGGGTGATATTAAGCAGATGTGGTCTGAGTGGGTAATGAATACCGTAAGAAGCTGCAGAGGAGCTGGAACTCTGTGATTCTGTCTACTCTAGGTCCAATATTTTCCTCACACTAGGTTCTTCCAAACAGGTTGCATCAGGATTCTGGTTTGTTGGGTTTTGCATTTGCACAGTGTTTGCATTTTTGATCTCTTTCTTGTTTATTTGTGTTCAGCCTCATTCTTTGTTTTCTGTTTCTGTTAATCTTGCTGCTACTTTGATTTGTCTTTCCTTTGTTATTTATGCACTTATGTTTAGATTTTACTGACTTAGTTCATTCCTCCTGTTCAGTTTGCTCTTTTCTGTCAGATTTATGTTCTGTTTCCTGGTTTGTGTTTACTCCTCCCCTGCTCCTCTCTCTCTCTCTCTCTCTCTCTCTCTCTCTCTCTTTCCCTCAGCCTGCCTGTCTGCTCTTCTCTTTCTGTTGCTCTCCTCCCACTTCCTGCTTATAAGTTTAGCTTTTGTTTCACTAAAATCTCATAATTGTACCATCTGCATCTTGGGTCCAACTGAAAATCTGCATTATGGCAAGTTGAACGATTGTGCTCCAGACAGGAGACAGTGCAGAGCTCAAGGACATTATCAGGCTGACCTGAAATCAGGGAGAGGAGCAGAAACACTTTCACTGTCTGAAGTTTTCTCTGTGAATTTACACACACTGAAGCAACATTATTAGTGACCTCCAGTTAGAGGTCACTAATAACCAGGTGTCATCGTGAGTGTGTGTATATTTAACTTTATTCTTGGGCAATGGGAGGGAGTGATGAAGTTCTGCCTGTAGACATGATGGAAAAGACGAGAATTTTTGAAAACAAAATTTTTCACCGTTCCCCATCTAGTTCTGTAGGAAAGTTCAGTATGACACAGAGTCACTCTGCTGCCTCTGCAACTTGCAGTAGGAGTGTAGACTTTTATGGTGACATTACTGTCTTTGATGGTGGACAATACAACATGCAAGGTTTTAAATTTCATCTGTTAAAGTTCGTAATGCTCTGGTTTACTTGTGTGTACCAAAATATTAAAACAAAAACAAATTGCTGGACACTTTGCTGCTTTGTGACAGCAAAGTGTGCAAGCTACAACAAAACACATCTTGGATTTCACAAACATGGGTGCAGTTTATTTAAAAGTTTTAGTTGAGATGACAGGAAAACTATACATTAATAAACTGCTGTACATAACTATTTGTGATCCCTTTTCCATCTTATTGATAATCCAACTGGGTTATTGCATTTGTGCAGCTCTTTTAGACAAAGCTAGTGCAGTTAACTTTGTGTACCAAACTTTTCTTTACCAGAGAGAGAGTATTTGGGCCAAGCTAGGAAAAACAAAATGTTTTCATTTTGAGAATAAAGTCATAATATTTTGATAATGAAGTTGTACCACAATAAAGTTGTATAAGACAAGAATGAACTGGGATTATTGTGAAGTTAAAGAAATATTAACATAATAAGGTCATATATTAGGAGATTTCATGAAAATTCCTCCATAAAAACTAATAAAAAATAAATAAAATGAGGAATTTGGAGCATCTTGTGAAGTTATACTTTCATATCAGTTTTGCAAATAAGAAAATACTTTGAACTGCAGAATGTAACTTTTACAAAAATATTGTTTTTACATATTTGTTCAAACTATCACCATGTCATGACAGTATAAAATTAGGCAGATGGTCAGAGAAAAAATAATCTCCAACACTTCCCTGAGCTACTATTGCTGGTCAAAATCAACCAATCGGAGCCAGGAGAAGCAGCGTCAATCAACCTTGAGTAAGTGCTGCTAAATGGTGGAGAAACAACTTATCATTTCAGGAAACCCTTTTATCCGCCCTCATCTTCTTGAGTGAGTGAGCAGCGCGTGCATGAGGAAAATTGACAGCACTAAGACCCTCCTCCTGGGTCTGATTGGTCTTTTAACACATCAGCATCAAATTATTATCGGTATTAGGACTTTGAGACAATTGTGCAAACAACTGTGTCTATTTTGTGAAAAAGAGCCACCGGCTAGATGATGCAGTCACATCAGATCTGACAACTCTATTTTTTTCTCATTAAAATTACTTTTTTTTCTCCTAAATTGCACAACTTTCATTTAAAAATGTTATCTCTTTGCTCTGTTATTACTATGACCTCATTATTATAATTTCAAAAAATAAATCTGTTACTTTGGCCCTAATCTCCCAGACCAAGGATTCAGAGTTTTCTGTGTCGATACATGATCTCCTGCATGTTTCTTCCTTTTAACTGTCAGCAGATTTTTTTCTACAGTCAATGACTTAACAAAATCAGCTGGGTTTCCTTCTACCTGGCATTAAAATCTGAATTTGACTGTAGTGTTTTATCTGAGCTCCTTGCCTCAGTAAGTGTGTTTAGATGTCATTTGTTGTAAATTTTTGCTGTATAGATGAATCTTATTGAACTTGATTCTATTCAAATCAGTTCAGTGTAGTTCAGTTTAATTCAGATGAACTAGATAGTACTGTTCCTTCAGCTATGTGTGGCCAGTTTTGGGTCGTCTCATGCCCAGACTGCACGGCTTTGTGAAGCAGATCGTGACCGGCCTGCAGAACGCCCCAGACAGATATCAGCTTCAGCGCCCGGCTATAACTCAGTGTTTAAATGAGACCAGACTTCATTCCATAAACATCTTCAAACATAGCTTGTCCATTACCATCCTGTGCAATATTGCTTCCAGCACAGTCTGGCCTTTCTCTCCAGATTATCTCTGGGTGATTTTTGACTGAGCCAATCAGCAAACGGAAAAAGAATATGTGAATGGTGATGTTGATTTTCTGCTGTTTTAGAAATGCAGTCTGTCTGTAGTTTTAGCAATGACAGCAGAGGAAGTGAATGAAGGCCTTCCGTCAGTGTTGGCCACGCTTCCAAATATTAACATTAACGTTAACATCCTCCACTCTTCACAATGGGCAAACCTTAGTGATTGGCTAAAATTTAAAACCTCAACAAAGCCACAGCTCCAGGAAGTGATTGTTTCTCAACAGCTGAGAGTCCAGACCCTCTGAAAGAGGCAAAGTGTAGAATAAGTGGCTGGTTTTTACCAGCCTACTTCAAACATAGATGTTACACTACTTATTTTTATTGACATCCTCATTCTTCCTGCTTTTATTTTGGTAAATCCCTTAAGTTTTGTCAGAGTTCCACTTTGTCCTGCTTTAAACTCTGGAATCAGGGATCAGCTGGTTCTGCATTTAAATTTGTCAGTGTGTCATTCTGACCCAGGGCTGGTGGGTGGGAAAAATCCTGCTTTCTCTCACCCAAAATCCCTTCTGTCTCGCACGAGCTAACAGCATGGTAATGAGACAGCGGCAGATGCTCGCGTGCCTTTACAATCCCTCCAACCTCTGACACACGCCGAGACTTCCCTCAGCCTCATGAGAAACACATGCTGACTACCAACCTATGAGGACTGAGATTTATCGGTAGTTGAATATTTGTTTATAATAAATCTTAAATGCTAAAGTTGTATTTACATTTACTTTTATTATTTACATTTACTTTTGGGGAATTTAGTCATATTTTTGTCTCTTGTAAACTATCAGCTGATGACTCCAGGGAAAGCACAGAGTGCATGTTTTCCCGTAATTTAAAAATGCACACACAACACAAGCCCTCCGATCCAGAATTCCCCTCCTCCAACGCAGCCGTCTTCTCTCCACCTGCTATGCTGCCTTTGTCACAGGGATCTCCTGCTTCATTTCAATGACAAAGTTGTGGAGCCCCTCACCCTTCAGCCCAACCACCCTACACCATCTCTGAACTCTTTTCACTAATTTTATGGTCCCTGAGGGCAACTCTGCATTCACCCATCCACCCTATTACTTTTCTCACGTCCATATGAAGCATTTGGGGTGATGAGACTTTAGTCTTATTGGAAAGAGTTGCCTCTGTCTCGATCCAGAATGGTTGTGTGCCTCCATGCTAACCTGTTGGTTTGTACAACTATCATGAAGAATATTCCTACTGCAGTGTTGCTGCTGGAACCATTAAGTTCTTTCAGACCAAACTTCCAACCCGTCATCTGCACGTACTCTTTACGGCTTACAATGAGCTGAATCTCTGAGCTAGGAATTAAAGCCAACCCAATGTTATGCTGCATTTCCATTATAAATGTGTGCAAAATCTGTTCTGATATACTAATCTTGAAAAAACACAATTTTTCAATTGTGGTGTTTACATTAAATAAGAAACACAATTCAAATCAAACATGAATAAGTTTGTTCATTTAAAAACATGTTGCTCCTTCATCCTCCAATCACTTCCTATCGTCTTCATCTTTCTGCCAGTGGTAACATCAGGTTGTAGATCACATGACTTGTGTGTTGCAGTTTTGTGAAATATACTAAAATCTGGTATGGCCACAAAAACCACCTCATCCTACTGCAAAAACTTTTGATCAAAAATGTATTTATTTATTTATTTTAATTGGAGTGTTTCTATTAAGCAAATTTATTTTTGTAATTCCATTTTGCGCAATTTTATGTTCAGTGGAAATTTAGCTATTGATATAATAGCACCACTGAATGTTGCATATTATGAGTTAAATAGTCAGAATTATTAGTTTAGGAGGATTTCAATTGATTTTTCAAACAAGGAACAGAAGAATCCCAAGTTCTGGGCACAAATAGAATGCATGATTACACCTGGAGTCTCTAAATGAGATTTGGGTTCCTTTAAAGATTTTAGTTCACGAACATTTACACACAACAAAAATCTCTTCTGGCACAGACAGACATCCAGACAGACCCATCAGTGTTCTGTGTTCTTGTAGTGGCTGATTTCACCTTTGGAGATTTTCCCACTTTACCAAAAGTCATGGGAGCCGAACTTCCACATGCTGTTTAAAAAACAAAACACTGATTCAACTGACAGACAGACAGAAGTGACAACATGATGCTGATGTTCACAGACACACAAGTATGCTATAAACTCTGCCCCCTGTGAGTCATGCATCATCCATTTGTGTGTGTGTGTGTGTATGCGCGTGTATGCGTGCGTGTGTGTGTGTGTGTCTGCAGCCGATGTCCATGTGTTTGTTCAGAGACAGATGGTGGCGCAGAGAGCCCGTTCCCACGGCTCGCACATAGGAATTTAAAATGCAGATAAAATCCATCACAGAGGCCGGTCCGTAGGAAGATCATTTGTTGTGTGGAAACCAAACGGTGCGCCCGTCGGCCTCATGCTCTAGATTCCCCTTCAAGGTTTCAGCTCCAGATGAAGCTTCTGGAAAGTGTTTCTGGGCAGCGTCTGCATTCACCCTGAATGATTTTCTGCTACCAGAGAATCATTTTGCTTTTGGACAAATTTATGTCTTATAATGTATAATATTCACCAGCTTTAGCAGCTGCACTTTAAAGATTACTTAACAACAGTGTGACTCCCAGATTCATAAAACTTGCTAAAAATGCCTCCCTGACTGCTTTCATTAGTTGAACTTTAAATATTTTTCATGGCAGCAAGAGGAGAGTGTTAGGTTTTATCTATCATGGGCTGGAGCTAATTCTCCCTGGCTGGCTGTCGGGTGGGTCTGATGGGGTCATGATAGATGATAATTGTAGGTTTGGGTTGTCTGCGGCTCGGGCCAGATGGCTTGGTGCTGCTTTCATAAAGCGCTGCTCACCCACTTGTTTGCTCTCCACAGGTTGATCAGCATAGAAGGCTTCTACAAAACATTGTTATGGAGCGAAGGCCATGAGCAGGAGGGGTGGGGTCAGATAGGTGGGGTCAGAGCACCGGTCATTACCTCAGCCTTCAAGGTTCTGACAATCCAGTTTAGCCTAAAAGTACTGCTGTATTCTCATATGCCAAGTCCATCACCTGTTCTCTCTCTGTTTGCATTTAAACAGTAAGAATATGCTGGTTTAAAAATAGTATTATATTTTCACCTTAACTACTTTCTTAGCGTCCATATATATATATTTATATTTTTTATTTATTTTTTTTATTTTCTTTACAAGCCAACTGCAGATTTTGGAAAATGTCCGAATATTAATTTCAAAAAAAGTTATGCTACAAACATTTTTTGTCTCTGACAACAAATTTAGCAAAAGGGAACTGAGAAAGAAATCTGACTGATGAAAGATATTTTCTGTATCTCATACCTCATTCCACTAACATCAATGATGTACTTCACCAATCTCCTGAAACACTTTTGGTTTAATTTAGCTTTAAAATTAAACTAGATGTGGTTTAAGATTTTTCTTTTCAAGTAATAAAATGGGGATGAATCACAGAATTTAAGAAACTTTAGCAAATTAGTGTACTTGTTCCTGTTGATGTTGTATCTCCATCTATTATATAAATACCTGAAGACATTTTTAAAGGAAAATAAGTTCCGTTGTGAAGGCCACTCACAAAGAACAAAACTAATATTCCAAAACCAACATAAAGGATGGGATTACACCTTGAAGACGACCTCAGAGACAAAGACCTTAGATTTTCTAGAAATGTGATCTGGTCTGAGGAAACTTCAGTGGACAGAATCAATTAGATGAGGCAGGACATGATGTGGAAACATGGAAGCAACATTTGAAGTCAATAGCCAGGAAGTTAAAGTTTTGGGTCTTTGGGAAATGAAAACGTGATAGGGTATCTACTGACAGTGAAGGTAATGCTTAGCAGTGGTGTCTCCATGTCCTGATCTCAGCCTAGAGAAGTTTTGTAGGCAGGGGGGAAAATCACTGTGGTTCAGTCACAGGAGTAATCAGCCAAAATACTAGGAAACTGTTGCCAAGTGATTTTGGATGGACACCTAAAATGTTTGAATCAAAAACAATTCTACCAAACTAAGACTGTATACAGGTGGATTTGAAAAAAAGTTATGTAAATTCTCCAATTTACGCTGAAATAACTTTTGTAATCTAATTTTTGTAAAAACTGTAACTACAAAGCGACCTAAGACAGAAAGACTTGATATAGTGCCAGGTAGCAGTTCATGTAAATAATGTCTATGTTATGTTATGAATAATGAAGCAGTGTATGGAAAGGTGTCTCATGCGTAACTGCGCACCATGAGTTCGCTTTAAGCAAGGATTTCCGATTAGCAAAATCCTGAAAGTTGCATGGAAACCAGAGATGAAATAATGCTGAAAGTCTCAATGATTCTTCCAACTTTTAAATGATTGGCACCTTCCTCTTTTCTTCCCTGTGAGCGCAGCAAGTCTGCAGTTTAGGCACACATAGAGTTGGCACACGTTCTGAACAATGTAAGTCTGTCAGGGTCAGTGACGGCTGTGTTAGAAGTAGTAGAGCCCGGAATAAATTCTTTTCTGCTCCATTGTTGTGGCACACTTTTAATTCAGAGGTGTCTTCTGTGTCAGTGGGAGGGTGGAAAAGAGAGGTGGACGGGGCTCCCATGAATAATCCCCTCCTGTGCTGCCTTAAGGAGGACATTCTAGTGAATTAGAGAAGGAGGGGAGTTGTGTGTGGAAAAAGAAAAGGGGGAAGGCAGATGGGTGCGGGGCGGGCGAATAGAAAGAGAAAGGATCGGAGCAGCGGCGACAGGGCAGACTTCACCCTCCTCCCTCACCCCTCCACCTCTCTCTTTCTCTCTCTCCCTCTCCCTCTCCCTCTCTCACGGTCACACGCAGACTGGGAGAAAGCTGCGCCTTTCTTTGCTCAGACACGCACTCTCACTCATCCATCAGCGCGCACAGAGGAGCCGGATGGACATCTGTAGACGCAGACAAGAGTTCATTCTTGATCCGGCGCTCTAAAATAATCTACTCTAATTTATTTATTTATATTTATCCCCTGAAATGTGTTGGAGTTTAATTTAGTTTTTTTTTTCTTTCTTTCTCGCCATTACGTAGCAACAGAGGAATTAAGATGACAGACTTCTGAGGTGACATCGGCTTTTTTTTTTACCCCCCCCTCCCCGCCCCTCTCCCTTCCCCTGATTTCCCCTTCTTTGTGAAAGTATTCACAACAGTGTGGCTACGGAAGATGGGACCAAAAATGATTCAAGCCAAAGGAAATGTCAACTGCACGATTCCACTGGCGCTGCTTCTGCTTCTGGTGGCTCTTCTCCAAGGCTCCACCGGTAAGACTCTTAAATACAAAGTTTACGAGGAGCAGAGAGTGGGGACAGTTATTGCACGGCTAAAGGAAGATGTTGCCGGGGTTTTGTCCAAACTCCCGAATTCCCTGAGCTTTCGGTTCCGCGCAATGCAGCGGGGCAGCACGCAATTACTGTCCGTCCGGGAGGAGGACGGGGAGATCAGCATTGGTACCAAAATCGATCGTGAGAAGCTCTGCGAAAAAAACTTAAACTGCTCGATCGAATTCGACGTGGTCACGCTGCCCACGGAGTACTTGCAGCTGTTTCACGTGGAGGTGGAGGTGTTGGACATTAACGACAATTCCCCGCACTTCTCCCGCGCAATAGTCCCCATCGAGATTTCAGAGAGCGCATCAGTTGGGACGCGCATCCCGCTGGACGGCGCAGTGGACGCAGACGTCGGAGAGAACTCCCTGCACACCTACTCTCTGACGCCCAACAACTTCTTCAAAATAGACGTGAGGACCAGGACGGATGGCGCCAAGTACGCAGAACTGGTGGTGATGAGGGAACTGGACCGTGAGGTGCAGTCCAGCTACCAGCTGCAGCTCACTGCTTCAGATAATGGCGTGCCCCCCAAATCAGGATCCACTTTACTCAAGATAAGCATCTCAGATTCCAACGACAACAGCCCAGCGTTTGATGAGCAGGCTTATGTCATCAATTTGCTGGAAAACTCTCCTCTTGGGACTCTGATCATTGATTTAAATGCCACAGATCCAGATGAGGGTACAAATGGGAAAATAGTTTACTCTTTCAGCAGCCACGTTTCACCAAAGATTTTGGAAGCATTTAAAATAAATCCAGAAAATGGCCATATCACTCTCATCAAGAAAGTGGACTATGAAACCACCGCTTCCTATGAGCTGGATGTCCAAGCCCAGGACTTGGGCCCTAATTCGATCCCTGGACTTTGCAAAATTGTGGTGAAAGTAGTTGATGTGAATGACAACAAACCAGAGATAAATATCAATCTGATGACTCCAGGCAAAGAGGAGGTCGCCTACATTTCAGAGGGGGCTCCTGTGGACACATTCATAGCTCTGGTACGTGTTGATGATATGGACGCTGGCCTCAATGGGGAAGTGGTGTGCAGGCTGCATGGTCATGGACACTTCAGGCTCCAGAAGACCCATGAGAAGAACTACATGATCTTAACCAATGTGTCGTTGGACAGGGAGAAGCGGTCAGAATACAGCTTGACTGTCATGGCTGAAGACAAGGGCTCCCCCAGCCTTTCTACCATCAAGCATTTCACTGTTCAGGTGCTGGATGAAAATGATAACCCCCCACATTTTGAGAAAAGTCGCTATGAGGTTTTTAAATCTGAAAATAACTCACCTGGAGCCTACTTAATGACTGTGGTGGCCTCAGATCCAGATCTGGGCACCAACGGTCAGGTCACATACACCATTATAGATGCTGTGATCCAAGCAAGCCCCATTTCTACCTATGTCACCATTGATCCTTCTAACGGTGCCATCTACGCCTTACGCAGCTTTGATCATGAGGACGTCAGCCGTGTTGCCTTCACTGTCCAAGCTCGTGACGGTGGGAACTCTGCACTGTCAGCCAACACCACTGTCCTCCTCACTGTTCTGGATGAAAATGACAACCCACCCATCATCCACTCGCCCTCTCTCCGGAACCACACAGCTGAGCTTCCAGTGTGGAAGTATGCATCACCTGGTCAGCTGATCAGTACTCTGAAAATCACAGACCGGGACTCTGGTGCTAATGGAGAGGTGAGCTGTACCATTGTTGGGGGTAATGAAGACGGGTTGTTTGTGATGGATGCCCGGCGGTGTGAGCTCAGAACCAATGCCAGCCTGGAGCAGGCCCCACGGGATGTGATGGAGATTAGGATTGAGGTACAGGACAGAGGAACCAGTCGGCTAACCACAGGAGCCCTCTTCAGGCTCTCTCTGCAGGAGAACATGGACATCCTCCCTCCTCTTTATCCCACTGGATCCAGCCAGGCCTCGCTGGATCTCTCCCTCATTGTCATCATTTCTCTCGGTGCGGTTTGTGCTCTGCTGCTTGTCGTGATGGTGATGTTTGCAACTGCCCGCTGCAGCCGTGAGAAAAAAGACCCTAGGCACAACTATAATTGTCGTGTGGCTGAGAACAGTTACCAGAACCACCCTAAGAAGCCTGCCAGGCAGATCCACAAGGCAGACATTACCTTGGTGCCCACTGTCAACGGAACCTTACCCGTTCGGTCTCACCCACGATCTCCCTTGCCTTCCCCAACTCCTGAGAGAGGCACTCTGGGGAGCAGGCATAGCCATCATAGTCGGCAGTCTCTCAACAGCCTAGTGACTATCTCCTCCAATCATGTGGCTGAGAACTTTGCTTTGGAGCTAGCCCATGCCACACCTCCTGTTGAGGTAAGACAACTGTTTTTTTTTTATTACTTTGGCCTCAATAACAGAACTTGTTTGTATTCACTATCAAAAACAGAAAGAGAAAATTAATGCAGGATGTGATACACTGACCATTTCTTTGTTTTATATGCAGTCTTTGTTCTGAGTTTTCTTCCTTACTTCCATATTTTGTTACTCACAGTCGTCCCCCTCATGTTTTTGTTAATCATCATTTCAGGGTCAAATCACAATGTCATGTCACCTCAGCTTGTAGCCCTTCCCCTCAATGCACTCCCACCACAAACCCAACATTGTCTTGTGGTCTTGCTTGTGGAATCCATTCATTTCCCCCTCTTCATTTTTCTTTTTCTTTTTGTCTTTTGTCTTTTTTGTTTCTTTTGGGATTGTAGCAAGTCTCACAGCTTCTGTCCATGCTCCATCAGGGCCAGTACCAGCCACGACCAAGTTTCAGAGGCAACAAATACACTAGGAGCTACAGGTAATGTACATGCAATATTATGTTCTGAAAGCTTTTGGTGTCAGACTTGGGCAGAAGTGGATTACTTTTTGATGTCAATGCTTTCACATATTTCATTTATCCATAACCAGCAGGGATTTTTTGGCCTGGATCAAAGCTGTATGCTCCACAACTTGAAATTTCCATAATTTTATGCTAAACCCCTTATGCAGAGCACAGTCTGCCTCTGTGAACTTTATGATCCATCAGTGACATGTCGACTCACCCCCCCGTAGTCATGATAGTGTTACAATCTGTGATTAATGCATCAAATCTTATTGTGACTGTGCAGATATGCTCTCAATGAGATGGATAAGTTCAGTCTGAAGGACAGCGGTCGTGGAGACAGTGAAGCTGGTGACAGTGACTACGAACCAGGAAGGGAGTCGCCTGTCGACAGGCTCCTTGGTGAGGCCTTTACTGAGCTATATTCCCCCGATGGCCAGCACTGTTCGCATGCAGGTACAACCCTGTCCACAACCCGCAACTTCCCTACTGTCTCAACCTCCACCCCTGGGTGCATTCACTCCATCCCAAAACTCAACCCCTCATTTCCCAATGTAGGCTTGAAACTGCAAATTCTCAGTGTTTCCCCTGACTTATGAATAAAATTAGAGGTAGTAACCCCATCTAAAGACCACCAGACAAATTCAGCAAACATATTACAATTTCTAGAGCTGTACAATATATTGAATCACAGTCGTCCACATGCTAATGACAGACTTAGCCAATTGGATCTGTTCTCACATACTTTTTGGACAAAACATGAGCTCAAGGGAGTGATTTGTAAACCTAATCAGTGATGTCATTTCAACATCCAACAATAATATGGCTCTTTCACCTTTTCCTAATATTCTGCAGCTCTAATATCTCCTTCAGTTCTTTGGCATCTCATCTCAGGTTTATCCTGACTATGTTAATTTGTTTTATGTCTCTAGCTGTGTCAGTCCTTTTTGTCATTGTGTTGATACATAATAAGGGTGGGTGATATTGTCGTCATATATATATATATTATATATATATATATATATATATATATATATAAGTTTGCATGTTCTCCCTGTGTGTGCATGTGTGGGTTCTCTCTGGGTACTCCAGCTTCCTCCCACAGTCCAAAAACATGACTGTCAGGTTAATTGGCCTCTCCAAATTCTCCCCAGGTGTGAGTGTGTGTGTGCATGGTTGTTTGTCTGTCTCTCTGTTGCCCTGCGACAAACTGGCGACCTGTCCAGGCTGTACCCTGCCTTTTGCCTGAAACGTTAGTTGGAGATAGGCACCAGCAACCCTCCCAACCCCACTAAGGGACAAGGGTGTTAGAAAATGGATGGATGAAGATGGATATATATTATTGGATTTGACCAAACAAATATGTAACTTCAAAACAGAAGGGAGAAGGGAGACAAAACACACAGTTTATGTTGACTAAAGATGCATTGTCATACAGATCATTTCCAGACTTTAGTATTTGTTTAACCAAAAGCCAATGCTGTCCCAAAGAGCTATGATCATTGTAATGCTTTGGTACCAAGCTGTAGATGTACGGTGTCAGAAAGGTTTGTTCATCTTTTCTAAACAACTCCATATAATGAGTATAACTATTTGGCATTTAATAACTAATTTATGCTGACTAAGAGCATTGTCTTTTCTGTTAAAGCATCAGTCTTCAACTGTAGTGTAAAGGGTGTACTGTTAGGATGATGATTCTAACTCAGTGAAAGGTAAAGAAGTTGGCGCAAGGTGAAAGCCTTATGCTGAAAAAAATGTCTCAAATTGAGCTGGACTGATTGTTCTGCACTAACTGCTTTTGCCTTGGAAGATGGTGACTGCTGGTGTATGCATATCTATCCTCACTGTCACTAAGTCCTTAAGATATCTTTCCAAATATCTCTAGTGATCCTCCATTCAGCCAGCCATTGCTTCTCTGTGCTGTCACACTGCATGGACTCCCCATCCTATCTACTGCCCAGTTAACAAGTAAGAACTTGGAACACTTGTTGAGTGTCCCGGCTGACTTTGAAATGCTGAGCTCCCAAGCATCTCATATACGCCAGCCTGTGCAGACTAGTTGTGAGGGACACAATTGGTCACTTCCTCCAAAATTCCTCCGTCTCTCTCCTGTCTCACCAGACGTTACCGAAGTTACAGAGCAGCTTCTTTTATCACCCCATCCGTTTTCTCCCAGTGCTGGTGCCTCTACCCATCCAGCCAGCTTCCCACACAGCCATCACTCGATACGCCATTTGAGATACATCCCAATTAAAGTCTCTGCAGACGGGCAGAGAGTCTCATCACTAACACCTCCTTCCCCATCTTCCCTCCTTTACAGCTGTGCGGAGGAGCTCAGCTCGTTAGTCAATTTCTTTTTTTCCTTCCTTCAAGCTTTCACTTTCACCCATTGAATCTGAACCTCTCCTGCTTCCCTGATGAAAAGCAGCTATTTAATTGCCATGTGGCAAATAGTTGCTATGGAGTCAGATCTAAGTAGTGCTCATGATTAGGGCCTGAAGAACATAATTGCAACTCAAAGCTCACCTTTCTCCATATGCAGACTGGGCCCACCTCCTGCCCCCACGTTCGCTGCATGGTGGAGGATTCTGAGCAGCATTTAGTTTCCTCTTTACAATTATGACTGGGTTTGAGGACCTCTGCAGACTGCTAAATGTGGCAAACACTGGAGTTCTGGTAGACATAGGAGATTTTTCAATGCATTTTTTGGTCTGTATGCAGAATTTGACTGAATACTGAGTGAGAGGATATTGAAAATAGCTAGCCTGATGTAGCATGCTGTGAAAGAGTCATCAGTCTTTGTTCACCTTTCTGGCCCGATCAAACAACAAATTTAAACGAAAACATTTGACAGACTCTTAAAATTATTAAATATATTTAGGCTAAATAATTCTGGATAATACTTATCCATTTCCAAATAAATATAAAAGCTTAAATATTTTGGCAAAATACATGATGTGAATACAGATACTTTGCAAAATAGATATATTTTGCTGCATTCGCACCACCTGTCCACACCTAAAGTTTTATAAAAACTCTTGTTTGTGGTGCTTGTGTTGACTGAATCTCTAGAAATGATTGAAAATCACAACATTCTAGGTGTTTTTGTAACTTTTTCCACATCTGTCTCACTTTATGCTGACTCCATTTTCTAAACATCACCCCTTCTAAAGAAAATTGGAGCTATAATCACTGTTGCTCAAGGATAGTTCAGTTCAGTGTCTTTAGTAATTTTTCTTATAATTTTTGGTAGAATACCGCTAGCTGTGGTTGCCAGAATTTTACAATATAAATACGATAAGTTCTGGCAACCACAGCTGCTGACATTTTACCGTAATTTAATTGGGATGTATCTCTTTGTTGTTGTTTTTTTTACAGTGTGATTAAAATACTATGATTATGTTTTGAGTGACAAATTGACTTATGAAATGATTTCATTATATAAATACTTTGCCTGAACCTACACTAAGTAAACCAGATTTTATGATATAAAACTTAGCCAAAAGACAGTTATCACACACAGAGGAGGAGGTGAATGAGTGACTGAGGCTATGTGAATCAAATGTCAGGATTTATCTATGTCTGACAGTTTCAGTGAAAAAAAAAAGAAAAACAGAAAAACTCAGGCAGACAGGAAAAGCACTTAAGATCACTTTAAGGTTCATTCTGCTTTTCTTAAACTTCCCATACAAAGCCAGACTTCTGTATGACATCAAGAAAACTGTGAAGTTGTAGCAGAATAATTCTGATTCTGATAGAAGATTCTGATTCACATCAGCAGGGCTTATTAGGTAAAATTTAAAAAGTGATTATATTGCCAGTTAATCTTCTTCACAGAGCATTTTGTAGTTTTGTTGTTTTTGCCTGCTCAGATAAATAGAATTGGTAATTGGTAGTAAACAATTACAGTCTTTGCAATTTAGCTGTGTCAACTTGAATGAACTTGTCAAATTATTTACTGGCAAATAAATCAGTTAAACTGAGGCCCAGCCAAGCTTTCAGGCAAACTTTGCATTCTTCTTTTTATGCTCACACACAGATCACTAGGGTTAAATCTTTTATTTTCATCCTTTCATCAGCGGGGCACCCAATCAGTCTCTGCCTACGCAGTTTTTTTCTTTTTCCTTCCAGTGCGCCCAAATGCACTTTTCATCTGCTCTAAGATGTATTATAAATGCTCCTTTCATGTTAATGAGGGGATAATGAAGTCCCTCAATGGCACGACTGAAAAGCAGCGCACTCCTTTAATGAAGGCTTTAAGTTGGCATATTTGATTTGTCTAATTTATTCTTCGGAGATTTTCTATTTGAAGATTTAATATTGAAAAGAGTGACATGAAAGGGGAAAATGCAGGGCTTTTAAAGAGGGAGTTATTTTCAATGTGTAATAGGCATTGATCGGCCTTGCTGAATTGTCTCTCCATGGTAAATACATTGGAAGGTAGCAGGCTGAGCTCCTGCAGAGAGCCTTTCAGACTAATTAGGGCAGATTTCTACCATGTTTAGAGAGCGGGGGGAAAAACACTTAAGAACTGGCAGGGAAATATCAACAAGATGAAAAAAGACACGGGGCCAACTTTTTCAGCTTTGATTTTTACATTGGATTAATAGTTCCTTATCTTACATATACAGAATATTAATAAAGTGATCAAATATATTTTTATCAGTTAATTAGCCCGACTAAAAGTCCAATTTTTTTTGTAGGCATAAAAATCTCTCAATACAGAGATTGTTTTCCCCTGTTTCCTGTGAAGAAACAAAAATAAATATTATGATATTTAATATTTTTTGATGATTGGTATTTTGTTATCTTCTTCTTTGTCATTGAGGTTTTTTTTTAATGTATGTAAGGTTTCCAAACTTTCTGTGATTCATACTTCAATCTAGGTCATGAAGGGTAAAGTGTAGTTTTACCCAGGGTGGAGGAGCTCTAAGTGAAGCTGTTCTACTGTTAGGATGCGTTCACACTGCAGCCTGAAGTGACTCAAATCCGATTTTTTTGACGTAATGCGACATGTATCCGATCTTTTCATGGCAGTGTGAACAGCACAGGTCGGATTCTTTTTCGAATGTGACCCATATCCAATACCTATCCGATTCAAATGCGACCTAACATCCAGGTCGCATTCATCCGAACTGAACGTCACTGATGCTCAACAAATCTCACTATTCTGCGTCCTGATAAGTGCAAGTGGGAAGAAAAGCAACAACCGTGACGGATTATATGAGGATTAAGTTGTTAATATGCTGCTCCGGCCGGACAACAACTTCAAATATGTAAGCTAAGCTCCACCGTTAGCCTCCATGTTTACTTCCGCGAACACTGAGCACTTCTTCTTTTTATGGCAGTTGGCAGAACACTTAGAATGCTGACGCTATTGCGCCCTCTACTGCGCATGCGGGACACTTCAGGTCGTTTGCCCGTTTACACTGCAGAACGCATACAGGTCGCATTTACTGGCAGTGTGAACAGCCCCGGCTAAAAAATCGGAATTGCCAAAAAATCGGAATTGAGTCACTTCAGGCTGCAGTGTGAACGCACCCTTAGACCAAGTCTTTACGTGATTCTCTGTATCTTATATTAGATTAAAGAATAATGAAGTCTATTATGAAATAACATCTTATGGTTCCTGTTTTCCAGAAATTTTTGAGTCTCTGGACTGCATTTTTAGTTACTCTTTTATTTTTAGTTCAAGAAAAGTCAGACAAACACATATTTTCTGCTGAATGACTTTTTAACTTTAAAAATGACTTTAAAGTGTTCTTCTGGTTTCTTGAATTCTCAGACATGTTGTACCTGAAACTGAACAGCATAACCGATATCCTCCAAAAAATATCCAAAATACTCAAAATGTCCCCAGCAGTAGAACGCCAGCAGCAGTTAACTATCTGCCACTGACTGTAGACACAAAAATGAAACACAAATTGTTGCCCTGATAATCCCTTTTTTTCTGTTCCATCATAAACTCAGTGCTAGCTTCCAATAGGCAGCGTGAAAACAAGCTGTACATTAGCGTCTATACAGTATATACATATTCAACCATGCATTTTTTTTTTACCAGCTTTTACTTGTTGGCTGTGCAGAAAACCAGTCCTGGATTCTTATGGAATGAACTACAGTTTAATGTTAAGGCATTCATCACCCCAGCATCCACCTGTGCATCAGCTTTCTACTGTGTACTAATGAGGTTTTATCTTCCTTGTTGCAGCTATGAAGCTCTGCACAGAGGAGTGCCGAGTTCTGGGCCATTCAGATCAGTGCTGGATGCCCCCGTTGGGCTGCCCTGCCTCTTCCTCTGCCGACTACCGTAGCAATCTCTACATTCCTGGAGAGGAAGCCCATCAAGCCACTGACATCACTCAGGAAAAGGTCCCCCAGCCTTGCACTGACACCTGCACTGCTCGCAATCAGAGCTTTTCCACCTTTGGCAAAGACTTGGGTGGGGAAGATGGTGCAGAAGAGGATGGGCTGGAGGGAGGCTCTAAGTCCACAGACGAAGACCTGTGTGGGACCACCTCACTGCTGTCGGAGATGAGCAGCGTGTTCCAGAGGTTGCTACCGCAGGGTCTGGATTCTTATGTCCAGGTCAATGAGAACCAGAAGGGGACTAGCCTGAGTGGTGTTGGCGTTCCAATGACGGGATCTTTAGACCGTCGCAGGGGTCATCTACCTGGAAAGCCCAGCCCCTCAGTTCACCAGCAGGGTGTAGCAGCCTGGGCTGCCAATACTCACTTCCAGAATCCAGGAAGTAGCATCGGCCCATCTGGGCAGCACCAGGGTGGCAGCTACCACACCCTCAAAGCCAACACCAAGCTCAGCTGCCAGAGCAGCAACCATAAAGGGTCACAGGCAACTAAAAACAGCCCCCAGAACAGCGGCCACAACCCCAAACCCACCAGCAGCCCCCTTCTGTCCGGGCTGGTCAGCCCAACACTGGTGCAGACTTCTCTGGCCCAGCCCCCTGTACAAGCCACACTCAATGGGCCCTCTTCAAAATGGCTTCCAGCCATGGAGGAGATCCCAGAGAACTATGAGGAGGACGATTTTGACTCGGTGCTCAGCCACCTTCAGGGCAAGCGCAGCGACAGCCGGCATGAGCTGGTGGATGCCAGCGAGCTGGTGGCTGAGATCAACAAACTCTTACAGGATGTCCGGCAGACGTAAGGGCACATCCTCTTATTTATTACTGGATGCTCATTGTTTCCTTTCATGAAGAACAAAACTGTGGGTAACCATAAAAGAAACGCAGCTAAGTAAGTCTTGTAAGAATAAAAAGACAAAAAAGTGAGACTTGTAATTGTCGTTAAAGTTGCATTTCTTCTGAAATGTTTGTGTTTTGTGAATGCTAAATATCCAAAAAAAAATTGTTTGTAAATGCTGTTTGGTACACAATGTACATTATGTGACTGTATTTATCTTTGTATTTTAAAAATACATTTGTATTCTTATATTTATAAAAAAAAGTGTATATAAATTTAATCAAAAGTCTATTTTTATAATTTAATGCATGTTGAGTACAGAAACGATGAATCAAAACTTTGACATGCGATTGACATTCTGCATATTTAAAACTTTTGTATTGTGATTCTTTTTTATCTGTCAATATTATATGTATACATGAGTATGATACTGAATTATTGGACACTTGTGATTTATTGTGAAGAGAAGAGGAGGGCAGATTAATAAAACAGTACACAAACCCTCTGATGGCTATTTTTTTTTGGTGTTTTTCAAATGTAAATATTAATTTGTCAGACAGACAGACAGATAGATAGATAGATAGATAGATAGATAGATAGATAGATAGATAGATAGATAGATAGATAGATAGATAGATAGATAGATAGATAGATAGATAGATAGATAGATCTGTAACGACCCTTTGGCAGACAAGATGCTCAGCTTAACAAAGGGAGGAAAAAAACAACATTCGCAAAACAATAAAGGTAAAAGATCTGCCTGTGGGAGACACAACTGTGGAGGCAGATGGAAAAAGCTACTGTGAAGAGACAAAGAGGTGCTGAGAGCTTCATGGAGGGCTTTGTTAGATCCCCGCCCCTCCACACCGGCCCCTGCCCCCAGATCCTTATACCAGTCCCCAGCCCCCTTGTGCGGCTGGAACAGCTTGATACTGAGTGACACCTAGAGGTTCATTGTGTGCACTGGAACCTTGTGATTCAAGCTCTGAGCTCCCGGCACCTCATCACTACCAGTGCAGCTATCAGCAGCTAGACACAGCAAGTAACTAAACAGAGCCCCCTGGAGGGAACGTTGCTGAACTGCAGTTTGATGAAAAAAGGAACAAAGGGAACAAAGCGAAAGCAACATTTATGCCATAGTACCCGAGTATAGCTTTATAGTTTATATTAAAAAATTATGATGATTATATTAATATTTAATTGGATCAAGAAAGTTTTCATTAAGTCTTCATGCTTGGTTGATTATTTAAATTTAATTGTTTGTAGATAACTACCTTTATCTGCAACTTTGAGCTAAATTAGGTTCAGCTTATACAGGTTGAGAGGACATTTGACATGTTTTATTATTTCTTAGCATGGGGGCGGGACTAGTGGTCAGCACTGTTTCCTTAAGGCAAGAAGGTCCAAGTTTCACTGTCTGTTTCACTGGTCGTTCACGTGTTCTTCTTGCATGTAGGTGTTAATCAGAAAGCTTAAATATGTCCTTTGGTGTGAATGTGTGTGGATGGTTGTTAGTTTCATCATTAAAACTTAAAAGTCTTCAGCTGATCCAAAATGCTGCAGCAAGAGTTCTGATGAAAATTAAAAAGAGAGATAATATTTCTCCTATTTTAGCTTCTCTTCATTGGCTCCCTATTAGATCCAGAATAGATTTTAAGGTTCTCCTCCTCACATATAAAGCCCTCGATAATCAGCTCCATCATATCAGAGATATTCTCTTCAATTTACCTCAAACAACCACAGGGCCAAGGCTGCATGTACCCCACTGACTAATCATGTCTAAGTTCACTATTAAACTGCAAAATGTCTATTTATTGTTTGTACTGTGATTAAGCTAACAGTAGCTACTTAATGTAGAATAACAGATTCACTGTGGCACAACCACAGATCTTTGACCCAGATGTATAAGAGGAGCCTGAACAACCATCAAGCCACAACCACTGAAGAATTAAACACTGTGGATCTGACACATTTCATTATTAGCTCAAACTGAGGATTCTTCTTTGCTTCAGGGCAGAGTGCCATGACGTGAATTCCAGGGTCAGCTTGTGCTAAATGACAAATTATGTCCGTGCCAAACAACAATACCAAACTCACAACACACCATTATGTACTAACATCACCATCATCTGTATATTTGTGATGAACAGCAGGGACAGAACCTTCCTTCAGGCCAAGTCTTCTGGTAAATCCTGTCGTGTTGGTAGTTTTTGGAGGACTTCTTCCTAAACTGATCTGAAAAATCTACAACTTTCTTTGCCAATATCCCAGGAACATTGCAAGCAATAATAAAATGAAGTCATGCAGCTCTGTTCTCCATGACTGGGAGAGAAAATGCATGAACACATGTTCTGTATTGCAGCCGACAGGAATGTAGTTTCCTTTTCTAGCAGCCATTATTAACAAAGTTAGTGTTGTCTTGTAATGAAATGGGTGGAGCAAAGTGAACTTTCCATAATAATGGATATTTAATGTAATTCTGAGCCTTTTACAATTAAATTCCTATTCAGCTTTATCAGCGTCCTGGAGGAGAGGATAAAATGCAGACAGAGTGAAAGGTCTCTTATCGGAGGCAGGAGTCAGGCTCTCAATGGAACGTTCATGATATGGTGCAGAAGATAATCAGTCTGTTTTCACTTTGGTTGTCACGTCTCACAAAGCAACATGGCTGCTCTCAGCTGTCAAGACAATATGCTCCTGTTTTCAGTTTTCATTACAGCAACACTGAAAGATGTTTTTTTGCACCAGGATTACAGCTTCGACAATGCTGCTTTTGTCTCTGAGTGTGCCTCAGTGAAGCCGCTGTGTGTTTGTTTCTGTGTGGGGTGAATGTAGTAGTGCTGCTGTGTGACAAAAAGCTTACAGTCATGGTGGGAGGTGTGCTATCCACAAATACACACAGGCACATTGGTGACGAGAAGGGCTGGCTGTAGTTAGATAATGGACCATCAGCTGAATAATGGCTGCTGAACGTGTGTGCTTTATTGTTTGTGGGCAAATGTCTTATTATCTCAGTGTGTAGGTGTGTGTCCTTACCGTGTTTTGTGCGCTCCATTTTGACCACACACATTTTTGAGTTCTGATTGTTTCGTGTCACACTTTTTGTGTAATGACGTTTTTAATAGAACACTAACATGAATGTATCCCTCTGCACGTGTAATTCTGGCCTGTATCTGTACCCACTGTGTTTCTGCTTTGATGGGTTGGTGTGTGCGCACGCGCACGTGTGTGTGTGTGTGTGTGTGTGTGTGTGCTACAGACAGAGAGGGAGGTAACAAAGCAGCACAATGGGGAGTGGATGTGTGTGTTCGGGCTCAATAAGCCGGTGTAATCTTTGTGTATATGTCAGTAAACACCTTGCTGGGTTTCTGGCCACTATCTGTGAACATGCTGGGGGTACCCACAGCAGATTAACCTGATATCAGTGTTTATGTGTGTGGAAGCGACAGGATGTGTCAGACATACAAAGGAGATGAAAGTCAGTCTGTCCAGCTTGGGGATAGTTTTGGACAGATAGTGTTGCGCAGATCTATTCATGAGTTCAGATGTGGGTGCATGAACACACACTCTGCAGCACTTCTCAGCAGGTGAAAGAAAACTGGTCCAATCAGCAGCACCCTCAACTCAGGTAATGTAAGGACTCCACCAAACATTTGGCTGGTTTTTGCAACAGAGCTGAGGAAGGCAGACACAGTCTCCAAAGCAGCATTTCATGGGAAAGGACTTGGATTAAACAAGGACTTCTGGTAAGCAGTTCACTGGACTCAGTTGAAATGTAATTTGACTTTGGTTTTGCATTTGATAAAAATAAATTAATATATTGAAGAAACAGTTTGCACTGCTATTTTTTACAGTTTGTCTCTATTAAATGCATGTTTAAGATATTTAATGTAAAAACTTATGTCCTGAGAAAAAGGAAAAAACAATCATTCTAAAATGTTTGGATTTATTTGATTCAACCAAACAAAATTCAATAATTTAATTCTAAAATCATGGTTAAAATTGTGAAAGAAATGTATGTCTAAGGTTAAAAATTTAATTGGTCATTAAGATAAATTATTAACTTTAAGCCAAATGTCTAAAATGTATGTTAAAAAATGTATGTGTTTAGTAGGTTTTTCACCTCTTCATTGATTCACACTCACTGGTGAAAATAAAAAAAATTGAGTGAAATCTTAAAGTCTCTTCATGTCCTCCTTTTCAAGTGTGGGAAGCCATGAAATTATAGAACACTTGACAGATAGCATGAGCTTTTTGACTCTCTGAGATATGTGCTGAGCATTTATAAAGCAAGATTTGAATAAAAACAGAACATCACCATGAAGTAGCTGTTTACCAACTTCAGTTACCAAGAACAAGAAGGACAATTAATTACTCGTGGTATACAAATTGTTCTCTAAATAATTTATTTGCGTTTAGGATCCTGAGAGGGATCTGCATGGATGGTCCAAACTGCCAAAATCAGTTTTGTAACATGTTCTCATCTCTTCTAGTCAGAACCCCCTGGCAAACTTTTCTCACAAACTGTTGTGTGATTGGTCTGAATCTTGTGGGTGTTTTTGTTTTTGACCAAAACAGCTTCAACTACCCAATCTCCATATGCTGGTTTAACATCAAGAAAGCTGAAAAAAAAAAAAAGATGGAGAGTTTTGAGGAGCAAATATGAGGATGTGAGGAAGTACGTACTGTTGGACCAAAACACTGAAGTCCCAGTCTTGGTTCTGGTCCTGTGCTTCAATGGAGCTTAGCTCAGTGGGTCTTGTTGTCCTTGAAGTGTGTGTGTAAAAACACACACTCTTCCACTGGCTGCTCTTCCACTGTGTAAGACTTTGAAATAGTAACTATTCTGATTCTATTCTGACATGTTTCGGTTAAAGCTTTTCTCCTATGATCATTCTGGATTTGGCACCATCCATTCATTTTACTGTCCCTGTGCATGAACAGCATCACTGCAGCATGATGATGCCAACACCGTGTTTATGTTTGCTGTGTCCCCAACATGGCTGCCAGCACACTTTTCTTTTGTCAACACTTGCCTATCAGAGCCATGTGAAGTGCTCAAGTTTGGCTCAACAAATGATTCTTCCAGTCAAGCAGTGACAAGAGCGTCGTTCTTTTTCCATGTTCAGAAAGTTTCTTAACAGAACTCTGAGTTCTGCTTCAGTCATGAAGCACTCAACTACATACATGGAACAAAGAGACTGATATAAAACTATAAATCCCACAATGCAATGCTTTAAACCACTTTCAGTTTTTGGAGTAAGTTGTACAACAATAACCTGCTTTAAGTTTCTCCACACCTTTCTACCGCTCTGCTCTGTACCTTGGTCCTGGCCTGTAGGGGGCAGTATTGAGTTAATGCCCATGTTGGCATTAACCTGTACTGTAATAAAGAGGAAGCAGAATAAAGTTGAGGTTTAGCCAAGTCTTAACGCCTCCACACATCAGATATAGACTTAGAGGTGATATTGTTCACTGTTGTTCTCTAATAAACCTCCAGGGTCTTACACTGAGTTTAAATTACATACGTAATTGCCCTTTATAGTGGGTGATCACAACATGCACACTTACAGAGGGCAGGTGCCTGCACTGGGTTTTATTTCAGGGTATCAGAGAAAATAAATACAATTGCATGCAATACTTTTTAGAATTTGATTTGTAAATGACTATTTAAAAAAGAGAGTATTTGTTTCCCTACTTCTCAGTTATGCTCCATGTCGTTGCTCTAAGACAGAAACAATTTTCATATAAAGAAAGAGTTCAGGGGTGTCAATAGTTTTGCAAAGTACTGTAGCAAAACACTACATTTCTGACAAAACTGTGCATTTATCAGAATGTGAACTCTACACCATGTTTCCGAAAGTTGAGAGTGAATAAGACGGCAACACGTGGGACAGGTTCACGGTTTCCACTCAGAACCAGAGATCTGATCTGATCTGCTCAGATGATCTTTGTCAGTGTCAGACCAGCCTTACTATAAGTCTTATTATAAGACAATTATTATAAAACATTATTTTTGTGTAGTGACAACAGTAAACATTTTCTAAGCTAAACTGGTGATGCATTTTTTTATTTTATAATATTCTGTCCTCCTGTTGTGACAAACTGCTTGTTGTGTTGTGCTAGTTGCATTATTTTCCCCTTCCTCTGCCCCTCCCATCCATGCTAGGTAGCTGAAACTCATAGAATAATTAGATGCCTTCCATACGCTCGTCTCTGCTTTTAATAAATATTCTTTGGTCACAGAATAGGAAGGAAACCAGGTCTGACCAGATAGAGACCTTTACCTTCAGCTGAAAGCTGGTAAATAAACAGACACAGGAGGAGAAACGGAAAGAAAGCAACTTGCTGCGTTGCTTTACAAAAGGAGGGCAGGAGGTGTGATTCATCATCTCTTCTAGTGATGTGTGAGCCTGCAGAACTGCCGTGTTGGAATCCATATTTTGTGTAAAACATGTTTCAGCTTTCTGAACCTTTATTTTAAACTAGATGACTTTAGAGCATTTGAACAAATAGTTATTTCCATTTAGACATGGATAAACAGAACACAAATAAACTGTGTAATGCTTCATGGGCCTTGAGAAAAAAAAAGGTAACCGTTTTTTATTTATTGGGCAAAAAAAAACAACAATATATGCTGATGGTTTAGAAAAAATCTTAATAGTGAATGAATGAGATTCACAGACAGCTATACTGGGCAGGGACTAGGGGGTTAAACCGAACAGTTGTTTGGCTGCAGTGTAAATCCCCCTGTACCTGATCCCATAACTCATCATCCTGCAGAAGCACCTTTAGCAGCAATAATTTGAAGTAACCTAATTGCTTTGTCTTGCTGTGATGCAATATTGGTACATCCATCTACAGAAAATTGATTTCTACACTGACATTTCAACATTCCCACATCTAATTCTCTTTTTAAGCCCTTTTGTTGTAGACTGGAAGTCTACACCTTCATAGCTCCACCTGGGCGTCACATTTGTAATTAAAAAAAAGAAAAGAAAAGTGAGATGAATCTTACGGAAGAGGATTAGGGCCACTGGAAAAAAGAAAAAAAAATCTGACTTTAATCTCAGAATTCTGAGATTAAAGTCAGAACTGTTTTATTTTTTTTTCCAGTGGCCCCAATCCTCTTCCGTAGAATCTGGATAATTTCCCACATGAAAGAAAGAAGAGCGCAGTGCGAGAGCCGGAGTGGAAAACAACTTCCGACGAAGCAAAACTAACAAAGGCTCTAACAGGTGATTGTTATCTTAATGTGCTAAAAATAAATGTCGTGCTGCCCTGAGACAGACTCAGCACCATGTTGCATTTAAAAGAGACGCTCTTTTAAATGTTAACAGGACCCGTACTGCCTCTCCAGTACTAAATCCACTGATCTGACTGGACCAAGGCCACCCTAAACAGAGACAACGGCCCCTGAACAGCACAGCAGATGCTGAACCGGACCCAGAGCTATAGAAGTACGTACCAGATCTCACGGTCCGACCAGAGGTACGTGTCATTCATTGTTTCATTTATGAAGCTGAAGGCAGCAGAAGCAGCAAACACCAGCTCCTACAGCCAGCTCTGTCCTCTTCCTCCATTTGGTCCTCCTCCTCTTCATCACCTCTTGTGATTTCTACATTCCAATTGATTTCAAAGAGCTCCGATTCAAATTTTAAAGGCTTAATAAAATTACTCATCGTTGTTTAGGCTGAAAGGAGCCAGGCAGTTGGACCAACTTGAACTCATTTACCCAGAATACATTCCAGCGTGAGCAACATGGTGACGGTATGACAATATTTTATAAAAATCTATAAAAACTAAATAACTTACAGTAATATTACTGTATTGTTTTTACATCTAAAATAAATATTTCCAAAATAAAGTCTATTGTTACAACTAATCTTGGATCTATTCAACACACCCCATGTTTCTCTTGACCTGAAGGAACCCCTGGTGCTTCTTGGCACCCAACAAATGTATGGATGACTGGGACTTGGAGCTAATAAGCTCAAATACCCAAAAATGTCTATTTATGAATTACAATCTGCTTTATCAGAGATGTTTCTGAAAGGAAGTACAAAATTATCTTTAGAACTCCCAGTGAAAGAGACAATAGTGAACCAGGAACAAGAGCAGATGCTGCTTATGTTCTGTTCCATTGATCTCTTTGGTCAAAACTTGGATCTGAGGATAACTTCAAACCCCATTTATACGTGTTCCTGTTCAATGTTTGGAAAATAATGACCAAGCTATTTATTATTAAGTATGCCATGTACAAACAATATATTTTAGTGTATTTTTTGCAGTTCTTTGAAGACATGTATTAAAGATCTGATGAGATGCAAATGATTAGAAATGCAAATAAACCATTTTACCTGCAGATATGTTTTATTTGCAAGAATCCTCCAACTTTTCAGCTTTGAATTAATCAGAGGCCACATAACTTTTGATTAAAAATCTGATTTATAGTTAGATATCAATAATTCGAATGCAATTTGATTAAAAAAATGTGTTTTTAAAAATACATATACATGTAAAATATCAGTCAGGTGTGGTGCTTGGAAAATTTGGTACTTATAAAACGTTCTGTTTTCTGAAGGTTCCCACATTTGCTGATGATACAGTGATACAAATAGCAAATATTGTTCGCTGGAACGAAGACATGAAAGGTTTTCATTAAACTGCAAAAGAATTTCCAGCGGCAGGTTTACAGAGATTCAAACCAAGTTGCTTTGTTTCAACATTAGACTGCAGCTCTTCAACATCCTCACTGACAATGGACACACGATCCTATTAGCTGAACTCTGTTTCTGCAGAGGTCTTGCAGTCAACACAGCTGTTTTTGGCCAGAATGCTCATTTAACATCAACAACATGACTGATAAGCTTCCCAGTGTGTGTGTGTGTGTGTGTGTGGGGGTGTGTGTGCGTGTGTGTGTGTGTGTGCGTGTGCATGTGTGTGTGTGTGTGTGTGTGTGTGTGTGTGTGTGTGTGTGTGTGTGTGTGAAAGAGAGAGAGTGTGTGCATCTACCTCCACTATCTCAGGCTCACGCTGCTTGCCAAGAAGGCTTTCTTTATGGAAGACGCAGCAACATCCAGCTTGGCAGACTGAAGCAGGGCGCCATCTAACCCGCCACACAGGGTGCGCTTCTCCGCGCGGAGCTGCATCACCAGCATCCGATATAAATCAGCAAACACACATCTGTCCCTGCCAGAGACACGAACACCACGACGACGACTGATGAATTAATCCTTGATATTAAGAAAGCTGTGTGTGTGTGTGTGTGTGTGTGTGTGCGTGTGTGTGCGTGTGTGTGTGTGTGTGTGTGTGTGTGTGTGCGTGTGTTTGAATACCTTTGTGTGAAAAAAATCTCAAGCAGCTGCTTTTTACCTGAGATCGGTCATATGATGGAGGTAGAAAAGTTTTTTGTCTTGTGCTTGCTCTTTTGCACAAACTCTGACTGTGACTCTTATGCTAATTCCTTTATTAAGAAGTGTAATTTCGTCATCATTATTGTGCTGATATGATTACATTGGGTTCACTGATCTTCTGCATGTTCTCTTTGCTGCAATCTTTTTTAGACCACTGGGGGGAGCTCTTCCTTTTCCATAAAAACCATCCCATCGTTCTCCGCTCTTTCCCTGTGGATGGGACTGCCAGCTCTCTGACTAAAGCAGCAAATGGATCAGCAGTGAAATAACAAAAGGATGGATATGATCCCTCGATATCCCCTCTTTCTCTGACTCTAGCCTCCTCTCCAACTGGCAGCAGCATGTGTCTCATATCTGGCGTGAGCCTCTGCTCCGGTTTAGCAGGATTACACTTACACCTGGTGTTAAAATGCGTCTCCAGTATACACACTTAAATTGGATTTATCTTCGCCCACCAAAGCCTCAGCAGATTGTTGCACACATCTGTTGTCATTTTCCCTTTTGACAGTGGCTGCGATGCAGGAATAATGAGTTCAAAGCATGAGCTACAGTTTGCATGCGTGCTCTGCTTCCGATCAAGTTCAGTGCCAGGTGGAACAGTTCCTGCTCAGAACTAAAGGGCTGCTTAGCAGTCACGTTGGGATCACACGCTATGTGTTGTTATAAATGCTCTCATAAGTGTGCTCTAATCCAAACACAACACTTTTTACGGTACTTGTGTTTCACATCATGAAATACCTTTCTGCACAGAAAGAAAAGGGCAAGTTTAATTAATTACTCTGACTGTGAGTGTTATGTTAATCCTGGAGCTGCACAGTCTGGCTCACCCACATGGAATAGCCATTTTAAATTTAATTTGAACTTTATGGCTCCATAAAGTTCAAATTTATGAACTTTATGGAGCCATAAAGATGTAAAGGTTGGCGAGAAAGGTCTAATATGATATTTAGTGTGATTAAAGCAAATCATTTATTTTGCTTGTTTATCACCTAGTTGTGTGCTGGAAATCAGAGGCAGATGAACACAGCTCCCAGGCGCTGCTGACCTCTGTGTCTCTCCACCGCTCTTTGGGTTCTGTTTGTTTTGGATTGCATATATTTTCCTTGATCAGTATGCACCAAACATTCTTGTATAAATTGGAATAATGAAGGTCTGAGGGCTTCAGAAAAAACGTCATTATTCATTCTTTTCAATTATTTCAGTAACTGTTGCTGTAGTTCAGCTGAAGCAGAATGTGAATGCTGTCTGAGAGGAGTCACACACACACACACACACACACACACAACCTAATACTTCACGTAGCTCAACATCAGTGACATCCGTATGTTGTTATTTATTTGCATAAAGAACAACACTGTATGCACTAATATATTGCTTGTTAGCTCAGTTTATAATATGGCCACAGTTTTATTTTAAAAATACATAAATAAAAGACAAATGTATTAAAAATGTACCAAGTGCTAAATATTGTGTAAATTATAGCTTAAAATGTAAAAATCCACCCATCTGTTTCTGCAGTTCACTGAAAACAGCAAAACAAGTTCTAATGAACAAAAAGAAAATATTGTATTTCTTCAATTTCAGCTTTTCTTTTTTATTTCATGATGAATCCAGAGTACAAGTAAAGCTCTGAATAATCAAACTCCATCTAATAATGGCCACAATGTTTTAGGTTCATTTTATGGCTTAATGCTGCACTTGAACTGTTTTCAGGTAGAATGAGGATGCAACAAACCAAGCAAAATGTCCAATAAATTATACGGTGACCAAGTTTAGCAGTTATAAATTGTGATGAAGAAAAGATAAGTATGATTGAAACACACTGTATAAAACAACAAAAATAATCTCTATTGTTGTTTGAAAATCTGATTTCTTGCTGGTTTATATCTTTTGGTTTTTGTTTTGATGTTTTTGTAGACTTGTCTTTCTATTCACTACACAACAGGATAATACCATCCATCCATCCATCCATCCATCCATCCATCCATCCATCCATCCATCCATCCATCCATCCATCCATCCATCCATCCATCCATCCATCCATCCATCCATCCATCCATCCATCCATCCATCCATCCATCATCTTTCACTCTTATCCATATGGGGTCGCGTGGCATGCTGGTTACTATATCCAGTCACTTATTCTTATTAAGCTGGCGACAGTATGGATAATAATATGGTATGGCAAAATAGTGGTGCAATGTCATTGTAAAAAATGTTTTAAATCATGTATATTTTTCTTTCTCACTATGTGACTAAATATGAAAAAGTTCAAGGGATATGAATACTTTTGCAAGCCACTGTATTTTTCATCAGCATCAAGATATTACTATATTTTGCAAAAGTGCAAAGGGAACACATTTTCACATCACGAGTCATGTGATCAACAACTGAATGTTACTGCTGATGGAAAAGACGAAGAAGTGGTAGGAGGATGGTGATGGCATATTTTCTAATGACTTATAGGGTGAATAAATTCATTCACGTGATTTTAACCGCATTATTTATTTAAAGCTGCAGAATGTAACTTTTTTCTTGCTCTAGTGGCCACAGTGGGTTATGAGAGAGGAGAAGACATTTGGCAAAGGTCAACACCAACTCCTTGTAGACCACACAGTCGCCCGAGACTGCAAAACCCGACACACCAACCTGTGCACAGCTTGGATTGATTACAAGAAAGCCTATGACTCAATGCCATATACCTGGATCATTGAATGCTTAGAGATGTACAACATCAATAGGACTCTAAGAGCCTTCATTGCAAACTCGATGGGGCTGTGGAAAACCACCCTTGAAGCAAACTGCAAACCACTTGCAGAAGTGTCCATCAAATGTGGCATATACCAAGGAGATGCTCTGTCCCCCACTGCTGTTCTGCATAGGCCTGAACCCCCTCAGCCAAATCATCAACAAGACTGGCTACGGATACCGACTCAAGAATGGGGCCACAATCAGTCACCTCCTCTACATGGATGACATCAAGCTGTACGCCAAGAGTGAGCGAGACATCGACTCACTGATCCACACCACCAGGATCTACAGCACTGACATTGGGATGTCATTCGGACTAGAGAAGTGTGGTCGGATAGTTACAAAGAGAGGGAAGGTCGTCCGCACAGAAGGGGTCTCACTCCCAGAAGGAACAATAGCAGACATAGAGCACAGTTACAAGTACCTGGGAATACCACAAGCAAATGGCAACCTCGATGAGGTCACAAGGAAAGGAGCCACAGCCAAATACCTCCAACGAATAAGGCAAGTCCTGAGAAGCCAGCTCAATGGCAAGACCAAGATCCATGCAATAAACAGCTATGCCTTACCAGTAATCAGATACCCTGCAGGAATAATTAGCTGGTCAATGGAAGAGATAAAGGCCACGGATGTTAAGACTCGGAAGCTACTAACCATACATGGAGGGTTCCATCCCAAATCCAGCACCCTGAGACTGTACACAAGCCGTAAGGAAGGAGGCAGAGGACTAAGTGTGAGAGCCACTGTCCAGGATGAAACATCCAAGATCCATAAATACATCAAGGACAAAGCCTCAACAGATGTTGTGCTCAGCAAATGTCTCAGACAATGGGGAACAGAGGACGAGGTGCGGGAGGCACCATCATGGGAGGACAAGCCCCTACATGGGATGTACCACCGACAAATAACTGAAGTGGCTGATATCAAACATATGCTGTAACTTGCATCCTGAATGTCATGTTTTACTTGTCATGATATGGTTCAAAAAGTCTTATTTTGTAAGTTCAAACTGTAAGTCTCAGATTAAAAAAAAGATACACTAGACTGGCCTTTAGCTGAGCGAAGCATCAGCCAGCAGTTAGTGGAAAACAGCCCCTCCCCCCTCTATTTAACCAGGATGACATACTTCTAAAAACCTCAATCACGTGAGCCTCAAAGGCTCTTAAGCTCCCTCATTATACAGAAATATTGTACATTAACTGACACACACCAGCTGACTTCATTAACGTTTAAACACAGGAATGTTTTTGTAGCAGCATAAATGGTACGCTGCCACTTTAAGGTCAATTTCGGCTGCTGCATATAAGTAAGCCTTCACCTGTCATGAGGCTGCTTGCGTCTCAATCTGCTTCCTTTGTTTGCACCGTGCTGGGTATGCGTGGCTGTTTTATCGTTTTTTTGTCTGCTTTAATAGTAATTAATGCTAACTGGTCTATCTGCTTAGCCTCCTTTGCTGCACCTCCAATATCTGGACCGATCTGTCCGTTTATTCATTTGCTGACAGGAAGGTAAGGGCTTAGCGTGGCTAGGTAACATCTACCCCATGTAAACAAAACCTTCACATAGCGTTTTCTTACAGCTGCACTGCATCTAGGCGGAATTGGGGATCTGATTATTTGGCAGTGCAGTCATTAATCAGGTCACAGGTAAGCAGCTGCTGCAAGTTATGTTTTTGTTAGCAGTTGTATTAATAATTTGCTCTATTCTTTTTAGCCTTCTGATTCATCAGCATTGCACCTGGAGTGACACTCGCTGCTGTTTTGCCTACTTAGAAATTGTTTTAAAATACTAATCTGCACTTTCCCTGCTGCCGGGAGCATTGATGGCACTACTAAGGGGATAAAGTGCAATATAGTAGAGCTATTGTATCACTGTTTTACTCACATTGTTTCATTTTCTTGTCTGTCTTTTAGGGACTGAGGCTTCTGTGGTGGCGGTGCTGACCCCTGGTGGCGGTGTCTTGTCTTGTGTGTTTTGTTGGAGCACCGTTTTCTTTCTTTTGTTTGCCGTGTTTTTGTAGTGTCCAGGGTGGTCCCCTTTTCTGCACTGGATGTTGCCCCCTTCCCTCACTACCTCCCCCATTTATTATAATAAATCTTGTCAAATGCATTCACTGTTTTAACCATTCAATTTCAGATTATTGGGAATTTAAAAGATATTTTGAAATTTAATAAATTTTGTAGAACTTTCTGAATCTCATTTCCAGTAGAACTTACCTGTGACCTTATTGCATTACATTTTCCTGGATTTATTCCAGGTGGCGTTTTTGGTTATCGTGACCCTTAATATTTTATATTTGGGTTCATACTAGGAAAATCCACCCCCCAGGTTGCCACATTTTCATGGATCTGTTAACATTAATCTTTAAAAAGATCAATCTTTTTTTAAGGAACTGTGGGAACGGTGTTTTTATTTAACGTGCCTTCAAACATTAAAGCATTCAAATTATTTTGTTCATAAGTTTCAGAGGACACCACAGTCAATAACAAGGGCGTCTCTTAATACATTCAAATATCACAAAAAATTATTTATTTCAGAAATTCAATTCAAAAGTCATGTGAAAAATTAGGACATCTTACAAAAGCCGGTGTGTTTTTTCTGTACAAGAGAACCAGACTCATACTCAGATGAGTCGCTATTGAAAATGTGAAGGGGAAGAAGTAACAGAAACCTGTTGGTGTCTAACAGCTGAGAAATGAATGGAAATTTATAATTAAGTTTAAACAGCTCATGAAAGCTATTCAGTGTTTTCTGAGAAATGCTGAAAACAAACCAAAGCAGAAAATGTCAAGAAACGATGGAAGCACTGAGTGATCAAGCCATGATGTAGTGACATATCAGCATACTGGAAAAACATTACTACCACTGAACTGCACCGAACTTTACACATGCAGCTTTTCTTTTTAATATATTCTAATTTATATCTGTGTTGCCAACATATCAAAATACAGGGTAACACTTTATTTGAAGGGGGTTGAATAAGACTGTCATGACACTGTCATAAACATGACATAACACCTGTCATGAACATCAATAAGTATTAATGAATAGTTATGACTGTTGTCATAAAGCGTCATTTGGTAAATTATGACACTTTTAATACAAAGTTGACATTATTCAAAATGTCTTCGTTATGACAACTTGACATTAACCAAGAAATCATGATCTAACATAAATTTGTCATAATAGTAGTCGTAATGATTTAATTATTACAGTAGCAAAAGCTTTAACAAAATAATGATTAATATTTCCACTACCTGAAATAAAACAAAACAAGTAGGACAAGCAATAAAGATTTCACTAAGCTTTATTACACGGTCAAATGATTTAATAACAGACTCATTAACAATTTCTTTTACATCAACTACGGTGGAACAAGTAGCACCAGTTATGAATATGTCATAAAGTGTCATTAATATCAACTTTTACCTCAAATAAATTGAAACTAGTAGCAACAATTATAAAGATGTCATTTAGTTTTATTACAGTGTCAAATGCTATGCTAACAGAGTTACTGATATTAAGTCTTACCTCAAATGTAGTGAAACACACTGGACTACTTATAACTACCATCATAGCTGTAGAACAAACCCTTTGTACATTGGAATAAAACAAAAGATAACTTGTTCTAAGATAACAGAGGGTTTAACGTCTGGTCAGTATATTGTTACTCTGAAATGCTGATTGAAAAACTAAAACAGAATTACTTATTCTTTAACTTAAGAAAATAGGTTCTTTCAACAGTAACATTTTTTGCTTTGATTATGTCAGCCATCTCCTTTGTAATGACTGGTTGTTATAAAGTGCAATACAATTATTTCTTAATACAAGTGGAATAATAACTGGAGCTGAACAAAATTATTCTGATCAAATATTTGTCTGGCAGAAGTTCAGACAGACTGCCACTGTTATTCGAATGCATCATTTAACATATAGTTTTAGGCACATGAATGCATCTTTTTACTTAATGAGCATTCTAAATTATTTCTAACCAGATACTCTAACTTAGGGTTGTTTGCAAGAAGCTTATTAATAAATAAATAGATTTAACATCAGTTTTAGTTGTCTAAAACGTAACTTAACTCAGCTGGTGAATGTTGATTCCTGCTCCCCATTCCCCTCTTACCTGGCTGTCCCACCCCACTTCACATGGTGAAAATATTAACACAAAAACGACTTACCTAATTTTCTTGGGGAATATTTCATATGCTTCTTTCTCTTTGGTGAAATAGGAACTTCTTTCTCTGGTGGCTGGTCCTTATGATCATCCTCCACACTCGTAGCATGCAGTGTTGTAGTACTCGAGATCGGTCTTGGTCTCGATACCGGTCTCGAGACCATTTATTGATGGTCTCGGTCTCGTCTCGGACTTGACCGCATTTGGTCTCGGTCTTGTCTCGGTCTCGGACGCTGAGGACTCGGCATTTTATTTCAAGACCAGTCGAGACCGCAACTGTTAAAATATCACTAAACATACAGCACACTATCTAGTTTATTTGTTAACATCTTTGTTTTCAGTGGATGCAAAACGCACCGATTAAAATCCAAGCAATAACGTGACTTGCCAAATGCGTGTTTCTGTTTCTCTCCCCTCCCCCTCCCCACCTTTCACTCGCACGCGGTGCTCTGAGACAGGCGCAGTGGTTTTCTCTCAGCGGCATAAGATGTTTAATCGTCAGTAATATAATATCGCTGCATAAATAATAAGAAATCCGATGGCCACAGCTAACTCAACATCCAGGCAGTTTCACAGACGGTGGGGACAACGTCTTACTTTTTTCGTCACTTAGAAAAGTAGCTCAAAGAAGGTAAGATCCGTTGATGTGATGTTAGCAAAGCTAGCTGTACAGAGACACATAAGCATTTGTGACGAAAAAAGTTGTCACTCACTGCGCTTAATTATTGTGCGGAGGTGTTGACTGACTTGTCGCATATATGGGACAACGGCGCTGTGTCCAAAAGTCTGTAATATAGTGATGTGACATTCAGGAATAGTACGATTCATCTGCTCGTCTCTTTACTTATTAGATAGGACTGGAGTGTCACTGAGAGTCGTTCTATGGACTCTTTGCACCTCAGCTTCCGCGTTTGGGGAAAAGCGGCTCGATTGTTTCCGATCTATTGAAAATGGCCTTTTACAATAGGTGCTTTCAGGGCTTGGCCAAGGTTTGTACATCGATCCGGAGCCCCAACAAGTAAGCTGGAGAAAGGTTTTAAGATGTATGCCTCGTTATACATTTAGTGATACGAAGGTGAGTTTTACTTAAACTTTGTAGCTAACATTAACCTTAGCTTATGCTAGTAGGCAATATTCTCGGACATTGTTCTTGTAAAAATGTGCTATTTAAGTATCTAAACATTATAACGGACAATGTTTTTACCTAATTTTCAAGTATATTGTGTGTTTATTGTCGTTAGTGTCAGACTAAAGGGGTTTGGTTACGGTTCGGGCTTTTTACTTCCGAAGCACAACGAAGCACAACAAGCCTCATAGCTTAGACACAGCTCTGGTGTCAGAGATCTGGTTTAGCTGTTCAGGTTCAAAGTTGCTGCTTTTAGAAAAATATGACCGTGTTGCTTCATGTCTCCGTGTTATTTCGTTTTATTACCTTTGCATGTTTCTTGTGAAGAGCTCAGGGTGGTGTTTACAGCAGTATGTGCAGACGGATCAGTTGCTTGGCTGTCTGGCTCTGGTCTGCTGTCTCGTTCCCATATACTCGCTTTTTCAGGCTGAATACAGAAGTGATTCCATGGAAATAACTCAGGGAGGCTCCTTTATTTATTATCCGTATCCCTGGTATTTTTAGGCTGATCCGGAGTGAAGTGAAGGCTGCAAACTTTGTGTTGTGCAGCGTTAGCTTTAACTGGTGGTGACAAATATTTACAAGCCACCATCTTCTTAATTCAGGATTGCTTGGAAATTAATGAAAACTTAAAAGCTCATTATATTAGGAAGACAACAACATTCATAGTATTGCGTTTTTTGCATCTGAAATACAACTTAGTCTTTTCTACCAGTCATGGTAACTCAAAGCGGAAACAAGTGAGCCGCATTAGCTCCTGGAGATGTAATGTCAACGCCGTAGGTGCAAAGAGCCCATTAGATTACCATACGCTGTCAGAATAGCATACGTGCAGTGAGTACCATGCCTGCGCATTAAGAAGTCCGACAGTCAGAGGAGTTGTCAGCTCACCATACACAACAAGTTATGATGAAAATAAGTAATTAAATTGTTTTCCATGATAACTATGTAGATATACATGCATTGTTTTTTCAAATTGTATTTAAAGCAGGGTCTGGCTGCAGCTGGAGTCAGCTACAACACACGCCTGTGTAAAATTCATTAACCTAAGTCAAGATGCCATACAACTGTTAATAAAGTGTATAATGATCTACGTCATGATTCTATGTTGCTAATTAAATAAAATTATATAGTAAAGACGTGTCTGACAGATATAGCCGTGGGTTTGTGCTAAGCGTATGACGATCTGACAGCATATGCTGACCTGACAGAACACTCTTCTTTGTTATTGTAATCCCCTGCGTACACTGTAGCAGCTATCATTATTTTATTTAATTATGTACATTGACATTTTTTAATTAACAAATAAATAAAACAAGAACGAAAGAGCACACAGAGCATGCACATTGCTCTTTGATTGTTTTCGGTCAAAGTGGCAGCTGTAATGGTAGTCTGCCATGGTGTCAGACTATCTGGTTTCATGTGGTGGGAGAGAGGGTGAGAACAGTCACGGTGAGCGTTTTGTGATTGGTTACTTCTTGCTTGTTGCTCCTTGGTCAGTGTTCATAGTTGAGTGTTATTTACCGTCAGGGCATTGCCTCAATTGCTATGTTTAATGGTGCAGACAGTGGTGGTTTCTGACATGAGCAACATGGACAAACACCCAGGGCGTTATCTTTTTAAGGATGGCACGAGACCACCGCGTATTGTAGCACAGAGATGGAAGCAAAATTAATAATGATTAATTTTATTAAGTATTTAATATCTAGGTGTTTTTATGTGAATATGGATCTTTCAGATCAATTTGAGAAGTAATTTTGATCATATTTCACATTTTATAGTATCATGTAGCGTGGGGCGCTGGACTTGGTCTTGTCTCGGTCTCGACTTCCCTCGGTCTTGGTCTTGACTTGGTCTCGGACCCTAAAAGTCTTGGTCTTGTCTCGGTCTCGATACGCTCTGGTCTTGGTCTTGTCTTGGTCTCGGGTTAGGTGGTCTTGAACACAACACTGGTAGCATGTCTTCATTAGCCAACTTTGTCCTCCCCACCATGTGTCCTTAGGCTAGCCTGGGTCTTCATGTGGCTAAACTTGCCAAAGCAAAGAACACAAACTCTGTGTCACATCAGCCAAGTCGCTAAATAATGCACATGAAGGATAACTTTGACTAATATATAAGCTTTTAATTTGCTAGATTAAAATTGGAGGGGGAAAAACAATTTGCCTGTCTTTAAAATATATTTAATATTAAGGGCTAACTTTACAGTAATTGTGTTTAATAACTTTAGCTAACATTAACTTACAGCAAGGTAGGATTGGCTTGAATTGCTTATAGCTAACATTACAGAGAACGAGAACATAGTCAATGTTATTTTCTCAAAGAAAATGTAAAGTTAATAAGACACATACCTCATATGTATTAGGTATCAAACTTCGGCTTCTTTTTAAACAGGAGGTCTGGCCGTTATAACTTGTGTTAGGTTTGCGCCACAATATGGAAGATTTCTTCTTCACCAACACACTGCACGCCTGTTCGTGCACTGCTGCCTCTCACTGGTGGAGATGGTGTATTGCACTACTTAGCCCTTGTGTTTAGAAATGGGATCCATACCAACCGACCCCGCACACGTAAAACTTTTATCATTTGCCACAGTTCTCTACGTTTGCCTCAGTCCTCGCACGCACAAGGGTTAAAACAACCTTAAATAATGTTTCAAATGCTAAGTTCATAAGTGCTTTGTTGACATCTTGCTGTAAAACTTTAAGATCGATTAAATTAAGAAAATTAAGACTAAACAACATGGCAGAGCTTTATAATATTACTACATAAAGCTAATTTTTAAAGTTTAATCGGTAATGCTTTTATAACAAATTTATGTCAGATCATGATTTCTTGGTTAATGACAAGTTGTCATAACGAAGACATTTTGAATAATGTCAACTTTGTATTAAAAGTGTCATTATTTACCAAATGAAGCTTTATGACAACAGTCATAACTATTCATGAAGACTTATTGATGTTCATGACAGGTGTTATGTCATGTTTATGACAGTGTCATGACAGTCTTATTCAACCCCCTTCAAATAAAGTGTTACCAAATACAGTTATTACCTGGGAGATTCTTTGCTCAACTGTAAAAATGATAAATTAATATGCTGTTCTTTTATTTTTAATAACTAAAGGTAGACTGTTTAAGAAAATGCAGTTCTTCACTACATCTTTAAAAAATATCCAATAAAAAATGTCGTTTCAGTGAAGGAAGGTGTGTGTTTTTGTAATAACTCAGATTATGGCTTATAACTCAGCCATAATCACCAAAATGAACAAAAGCACCCACTTAAGATGCATTGATTTGTGTGTAATGAACCCATAAAATATGGGTTTTACTTTCTAATTTATATTACTGAAATACATTTTCACTTGATGACATTTTAATTTATTGACAGATACCTTTAAATCTACTTTTACAAGGTGAGCTGACAATTTCTGTCACATATTTTTGCTGTTTTTTTACAAGGAGTGTAAGCAGCGCACACACACTGACGTGTTTGTTTGCGTGCTCCTGTGTGTATGAAAAGACGTTTTTTCAACCAGTGACAGAAAGCACAGAAAAACAGCCCTTTTGCATCAGTTCAACCTTATGATTAACAAGCACCCATCTGTCATCAGCAGCGCACATTTCAAGTTTAATAGATCAGGGGTTTGAGATTGTGGAAACATTTTAACAGATGTGGGTCAATGTGCAGCGATATAAAGAGTTATGTGGGAACGGAGCTTTGGAAAATCAATAGAAATCGAATTCTAACAATCAACAGCAGTTGTTAAACTGTGAACGATACATGGATTCAAATCTAATAAAAGGCATTAAAACAGTAAGGAAACCAAACTAAGATATACATTTAAGTTGCTCTGCAAAATACAATGTTGCAGTTTTAACAAATATGTAAAACCATATTTTTTTTTATAAAAGTCATATGCTGCAACTATAAAAGACAAAACCTGAATTCATTTTAACTGACCACCCCCAAACCTGAGGAGCTGTCTGACAAAATCAAGCAGATCTCCATAAAAGATCTCAAAAGGCAAAACATGGGAACCCAACTAAATTACATCATAAAACAGCTAAGAAACAAAGTTTGACATTTCCCAGTCTGGAATGGAAAACAGCATCTTCCTTAAATATTTAAGACTCTATCAAATCATAGTGAGAACTATTACCAACAAGTAAAAAAAATAGAACAGTGGGGAACCTTCCCAAGACCGGACACTGACCCCTCGGCCAGGAAGTCATAAAAAAACCCAGAACTGGTTTGGGAAGCTGAAATACTTGGCACAATGTTACTGCACACTCTGTGGGTTGATGTAGCCTCTATGGTAGTGCTAAGATGGTTTATACTGTGTACATTAATGTATCTTAAGGCATATTAGGGATATTCCAGAGGGGATCTCAAGGATTCACATATTTGATCTACTTACTGTGGTCCCCAATAGCGGGGGTCCACTCCAACTGTTTTCAGAGATGACTGTACTCTACTTACCAACTGGGTACTAGAATATATTGGTTTACTTTTTTCTCACCAAAAAAGGCTCATGCTTTTGTTCTCTTATTGCAAGTTTCATAAATCTATGATGGAAATTTATGTATTTTTTTTTATATAACACCAGTGTTGAAAAGTTGACATGGTTAGGAAACAAAGGGTATTTTATTTTATCAAACTGTTCTGGGTCCTCCAGTTGCAATGGTACAAAGCAAAATGTTACCCTCACTGTCCAATATAGCAGTCCAGATTTTTCACCACTTGCACAGTATACAGATGAGTGATGAGAGTACTTTCAGCCTCAGACTTTCTTCGCTACAATAAGAACTGTTACAAGAGGTCATTTCTGCTTTCTAAAACAATCTCTTCCTGTGAGTCTCTCAGGAAGTAACTTGTCTAGCTGTGTGAATGATGTACCTGTGTGACTTTTCCCCACTCACTTTTACATTTCCCTTTGTTCCCTTCACAAATTTAATTTCCCTCTGGTATCATTAAAACACCATTCAGATCCACATAAATGTGTCAGAAGTCAAACTGCTGTCCTGAACAGTGCTGCCTGAGCATCCAATAGTGGCCAGGCCAAACCAATTACAGTGAGCAATCCCTGATGTTCTCATAGAATATGAAGCTGAATGAGAAATATTTGACGGGATGTGCATAAGACTGACATAACACTGTCATAAACATGAACAAGTCCTTATGAATGTCTGACAGTTGTCATGAAGTGTCATTTGGTAAATAATGACACTGTTAATGCAAAGTTGCTTTAAAAGTTGCATTAAAAGTCCATTAAAAGTGCCAACTTTGCATGATTTTGTAAATAATGACAATTTAATGCAAAGTTGGCAATTTAATGGACTTTTAGTGCAACTTTGCATTAAAGTGTCATTATTTACCGAATGACACTTCATGACAACTGTCAGACATTCATAAAGACTCGTTCATGTTCATGACAGATGTCATGTCATGTTTATGACAGTGTTATGTCAGTCTTATGCACATCCCTTCAAATAAAGTGTTACTGAAACGCTTGAATCAAAGATTCACAATGTTATATGAAGTAAAATCAGGCAAGCAAATTAAAATATTTATGCATATCAGGACTTAATTTTCAAAGCATTTTGTATCAAACCTAAAATAAATGCAAAATCCACTCACATTCAGAGGTCTCAAAGTGACCATTAAGCAATCATTCTAAATGTTGCCACATTGTCACACACACTTCAGGCCTCTTCACAGTAAAGCCTTACTATAATTAATTAGAAATGAGGACATCACCCCCACAGAGCTGGAACATTGACATGTATAAACAACATAGACAGCACAGCTGCTGCAAAAAGCAAGTCTGTGCTGTATTTGTTCAGACAAAATATTATGTTGCTAGGCAACACAGTAGTTAAGATTCCTGTATTTTAGTTCTCACCTTTCTATCATCCAGGAAAACCTAAATAAAATGATGTTTGATAAATAACTCCCAATCTGCATAATGTTACTCTAGTTAAAATGAAATATTCACTATCCTATACTACGCTACACTACACCACTGTATTATGCTATTTTATAGTATAGTGTACTATAATATACTATACCATGGACAGAGGGTCTATGATGACATCAGAGATTGTGTCTTCACAGATGTCCAGGTTGTATGTCAACTTGCAGCTGGCTAGTGGAGTTATTTCAGCAAACATCAGACTTGATTGCAGGTTTTTGTCCATGGCGTTATCATGTAGTATTTCAACAATTCATAGGATAAACAACAAATCCCATTAAAATCATTTAGGGAAATGAAAGAAAAATGGACATCAGACAGTGAATGACCTTCATGAAGCCATCTTCTCCACATGGAGCCACTAACCTGCATAACAAACTGGCATCAAGCTCGTCCAAATGACTTTTGACACTTTTACTTCAGTGTTTGTGTTTTTTGGCTGAAGCTCTTAAACTTTCAATCATCTAATGAGAAGCCGGTTTGGGTTTGAATGTAGTTTTCAATAAATTCCATGCTCAATCACAGAACACTAAGAGTTTGGGTGTACTCTGAAGGCCTTCCAGCTGCCAGTGTGAAAGCTAATGTGAGCTACTGGAAGAAGATCTCACCTTCTCCCTGGATTCCTTCTTATTGGACTTTCTTGTACTTGACTTGTCTCAGCCTTGATCTGGTCCATTATGGTTGAGATATGCATCTACTGTGATGTACTGTATCACAGTACAGTAAATCACAGTACAGTACATTTCAGGGGAAACTATTCAGGTGGTTCAAGTGAAAGAAATCTGCTCCGTAGGAATTAAATTTTCTTTTAATTCATTTTCTTTTAATAAATCATCCAGCAGCGATGCAGGAGGTCTTCGTTGTTCACCAATTCCAGAGAATAAAGAGATCAAATTAGAGTAACATAAATTTGAGAAACAAAGGGGTAAAATCACCTGTATTTCATTGCTTGAAGTAAAAGGAAAACCAGCTGATTCTGAAATACTTTTTTTCTCTAGTTGTTTATTTTATTTATCAACAAGATATTTGCAGCCATTAGCAAAAGTAAGGACAACTTCATTTCAAAGCATGAACAGATAATGCAACGAAGCATTTCAGATTGTTGCACGATGATCATAGAAAGTGAACTAAATGAAACCTCAGTGAACACCATCTATCCAAAGCTCTTTTTCTTCCTCCCTCTCCCTGGTGACCTCACCTCCTCTCTTCTTCCCCTCTTGCGCCCAACTTGTTGTTAATTCTTTCTTCTCAGTCATGTGTGATTGACTTGAAAAGAGCTGATTGCTTCTAATTACTCCAACATGTTGCTGATTAAACTTGACATGCATTGGAGCAGAGGCACTGAGGCACATACACACAGACTCAGCACCTGCACACAGCTGCTAACACACAGCCCTCATGTCTTGTCTCATTCCAGCAAAGACCTTTCAGATCCACATTCTTTAAATCTACACTTGGAATGAACTCAAGGAAAGTTTGTGCATTTTAAAAGGAAACATGCCTTTGAGAATAGCATCTGAGTTCAACATTGATTTATTTTTTTATGAAATGATAGATGAAAAATCTGACATGGTTTAGTTAAAACGAGGAAGAACAAAATCTCCTTTCAACTCAGGCTGTTCTTTTTTAAACAAAGTTTGCAAATATGTACAATACGTGGAATTTAAGGAAAAGTTACTAGATAAGGTTAAACTAGTATAACTACAGTTGAAGCCAGCATGAATGAAAAGTGTTCTTCATGTGAAATGATGGAAAAATAACTACTTTTACAGTTACTGGTTCAGTGTGATGTTGATTTTAACCCTTGTGTGTGAGGACTGAGGCAAACATAGAGGACTGTGGCAAATGATTCAAGTTTTACGTGTGTGGGGTCTGCTGGACCCTATTTCTAAACACAAGGGTTAAAGTGATTGCTGTCTCACTGCTGCCCTGCCAGCCTGACTGAACACACCTGTTCACCATCATCTCCTCCTGTGTGTGTATTTAGTCAGCCTGCTCCCTTCCTTCCATACCAGTTCACCAGCAAGTGGACCCACCTTTTCCCCAGGTATTCTTATCTCCAGTGACCTTTTTGACCTATAGTGTGTTTTTGACTCTGGGCTCAGCCCAGTGTTTCGGAAACTTCTCCCCTTTCAGACTGATCCCATGTGAACCGACTAGTGATGGGTAGACAAGGCGTCATGTGTCGTTTTAACCGTAGCAAAACTGTGTCGATTCTGTCTTGATACTGTGCCACTGAATACTGACACCTGCTGGACATTAAAAATTCCTACAGGCAACGTAGTGATTTGATGACCTAGTCCAGTGGTCCCCAAACCTCGGCAAATCCGGCCCGCCTCCACATTTGGTCCGGCCCCCTGAACAATACCAGAGAGCGTTTAGATTTTTTTTTCATATACCGTATTTTCCAGACTATAAGCCGCTACTTTTTTCCTAAGCTGTGAACCTTGCGGCTTATTGCCTGGTGCGGATTATATACTGCTCAAAAAAATAAAGGGAACATTTCACTTTAATTTTGTGTGTGGCTCCAAATCCAGGCCTCCATTGGTTAATAAATTTGATTTCCATTGATGATTTTTGTGTGATTTTGTTGTCAGCACATTCAACTTTGTACAAAACAAAGTATTGAATGAGAATATTTCATTCATTCAGATCTAGGATGTGTTATTTGAGTGTTCCCCTTTATTTTTTTGAGCAGTGTATGTGTATTTTTCTTCAACCACCAGGGGGCTCTTTAGCAGGAAGTGAATCATTGGAAGTTAAAATTGGAAATAAAAGAAGAAAACGGAATTAGGTTTTAATAGTGAATCAAAATTTGAGAATGATGTTGATCAGTTAAATAGCATTGAGGGGAAAAATAAGATTTTTAATTTTTTTTTAAATAATACTGGGATCATTATGAGAATTTGAGGCATAGATATTAAGATCCAATAGATGGTAGTAGTGCAACAATAATGGATACAAGCTGCCGTTGAAATCTAAAGAAGAAGAAGAAGAAATCACCTATTTTCATTTAGCACATGCTAGTAGCAGACACAAAGGGTCAGCATTTTTACTGTTAAAGTTACCATTCAGAAACTACCGTAATCAGTTCAGTTAAATCTAAACTTGTCAACTTTATTCAATATTCAATTGACTCAAATTTTGGGTGTCCGCCCCCCTCTGCTGCTGCTGCATCGTTGTGGAAAACCTGGAGCATCAGAGATATCTGCGGCTTATAGTCCGATGTGGCTTATAGACCAGAAAATACGGAAAATTTTTATGAAAATTTATTTCATGAATAGTGTTCTTTCATAAATAGTGTTATGTCCTGGATTTTTTCTGTGAAGAACCCAGAGAGAGTTATTTGATCTGGGACTTCATTCTCATGTCTGGCCTCATAATGCCTCGGCATTGAGGAGGTGGATTTATTTAAATAAGACAGTTTAGTCAAACATATGCGACACTTAACCTGCAGAACATAATATGAAAGTAAACTAAGAGTTAATTTGAGCTGAATTTGGATTCAGATAGATCAAATAGAAACTGACAAGAACCGGATGAAAGAACAAAAAGAAAACAAATTTATTTTCCAATATAAGATCAAAATGGTCCCACATTGCAGAAACCTTTTATTTGAGGCTGCTCCATAGTTAGCGATGTAAAAGATCAATGCAAATGCTTTTTACAGATTGACAGATTCGCTTCCTTATAAATACAGTTTGGCACTTTAATGTAATTTCAAAACAGTTCCTGTATTGGTCATGTGACTTGCTGAAACCAATACGTGCACTGATACGGGTTTTGGACTGGGGCTTGACACATGCACAGACGCATCGGTCTTGCCGGACCCATCACTAGTACCGACCTTTACTTGGAACACACGGGATCAACAGGTAAACCTGTTGATTTTTGGAAGCAGTCTAAGTTGTCATTTGAGTTAAGCCTTCCTTGTTGGGAACTGAGGTTTTTGTTTCTTTGTGGGTTTTTCTCTGTTTGCCTGCTACTTCCCCCTTCATCCACTATATGGCGACTGGAGGCTGCACTCTGTGGAGGGCATGCCTGCTGATTCTGTCAGCACCTGAGATCTATCAGACAATCATCCTGGAGTATATGAGGAGCAGGCTGCCAGCACTTCGAGGCCTGGGTGTTTACCAGTTATAGTATTCTGCGCCCCTCTGAGCTAGCTCTCTGTAGTGATGGGCAAATGAAGCCTCATGAAGCAACGAAGCTTTCCAGCCCTTTGCTTTGTAAAAAGGTTCATTACTTGATGCTTCATTCATCACTCAATAGTGACATCTGCTGGTGAAACTGTAACAGCCTTGTCACTCAGTTGGATGATACTTCCAAAAATTACTAAATGCAATATTGTCACAAAGTTTTCATCAAACTCATGTTTAGTAACAGGAGAATCAATGAAACTATATTTAATTGTCATATGTTTTAATTATTAAAATGATTTGTAGCCAATCTAATCCTGGTTGAACGTCAGTCTTTTATGTCAGACGGATTTGACAATGAAGACATTTGATGTTTTAGTGTCTTGGGAGTGCAGTGCCTGTAGGGGCTTTCGCTTTTTCTTGGATTTTTAATTGGCTCTGATCTCTTATGTTTAGCTACATGCAGAATTTTAGTCTTTCGACAGCATTAAATCTCTTTTTGCTGTGCAAGTCTGATATATCTTTGCTAATCAGACTACAAATAATAGTGGAACTTTCCAGAAGGTGAGAAACTGGAAGTTGGAGAGGTTAATTATTGTTATCTAAGAAGAATTTCATTGTGAGGATAATCTCAATGTATTCCCAGATGTCAGAGATTTTCCTCTTGCTGGCTCCATTTCAGACAATCAGTCAAGTTTGTGTAGCACATTTCAGCAATAATAGGCTATTTTTCCACATAGCCTGCTTCCGGTGCACAGGTCACTCTGTGTTAGAGATGGAGTTTTTCACTTGGTCCTTGCTGGATTTGCCCACAGTAACCGTTAACCATTTTAAAAACAAAAAGCAGCAGGAGGATGTAACTTCATAACCTCATTTTCTAAGCAGAATCTCAGAGGGAAAAAAAGAGAAATTACGTTGTGTAACGCAAGAACAGATTATAGCAGTCAAGTGGAAAAATTCACTCTAACGTGGATAATAATTATGAAACAGCAAAGGTAGATAATCATATATTCGGGATTCGGGAAATACGTGATTTGCACCATTTGTTCTGTGGGTTTTTTATGTGGGTCGGTGCCACTTAAACGGCTGTAAAGCGAAGGTTTTGGACCTTAATCTGACTGACTTCTTGTGTGGTTTGGAGCATTGCTGCTCTCGGCTGTTTTTAAATGACCGTGCTCGGTATCGCTCCAACTGCATGTTAAATGTATTTTATATAATTGTCACATAAACAGAAACTAAGGAGTTGCCTAAAAATAATTTCATACTCCATATAACATAAACGCACATCAACACACACGTATTGACTTACCTTGTGCCGAATCGCTGCCTCTGTTCTCAGCCTGTTCCCGTTGCAGTAGATTTCCTCCAGCATTATTTTCCTCCAACAAATTATTCCACTAAACGAACCACGTACAACTCCCTTTATATCCCCCATCTTCCCATTTCTGACGCTGGATCTTCAATATCCTCAAGCTTTTAAATAGCAGGCAGCTACAAACCGTGTGTTAGCTGTAGTGGCTAAGTTTTGGCTACAGTCCGCTGTCGCCTTGATATCAGCTGGAAAATGAAAAAACTAAGCCCTGGATGGTACCGACTAATTACTGGAAACAACGGCACACCACAAAACTCAGTCGTTGTACCAGCAGCTCACAGATATTTTAAGTTTTGCGTCTTTTTCATGGTACAGATCTTGCAGCTTCGGCCAAGAACAATAGGAGCAAGCAGGACCCGGAACCAAACTATGTGGAATAAATTAAAACGGAAATACGTCACCTCTTGTGGCATATACCCCATTCAGTTCAAAGAGATTTACATAATAAAATCACAAAAATATAAAGTCATAAAAAAAAACATAATCTACAATTGAGAAAACCAGTAACAAACATTACATTTTGATGAGTGCCATCATCAATACACATCAAATATGTTGGATAATGTTAATTTTATTTTGGTCACTGAAGACAAATATTCTCCTCTGATGCGCGACCAAATGGACAACAACCCATGACACAGCAAGGCTCATCGCGCTTTTATTTTGAAAACCAACACGCAAAATGAAGCAGTCACGTGACCCATGCAATGCGAAACCTCTTTGTTGCCAGTCACGTGGTTTTCAGCAAGACGACACAAGCCTCGAAGTGGGACTTCATCGGACACGCCCCCTTTTTATTCAGTACATGCCTCGAAGCCTGGATTCAAATGGCCCATTACTAGCTCTCTGTGTTTTCTCTGAAATTACTATTAGTAATTTGTCCTTGTCGCCTCTTTCTCAGGTGTTTCCTTGTGACGCCCTGGAAAAATCCGTTGTGAAGCCCGACACCAAGGGCCTCATGCATAAAAGAGTGCACAGGTTTCTCACTAAAACTTGGCGTACGGAAAAATTTAGGAAAGTGCGGCGCACAAAATAAAAAATCTATACATCCCAATTTGCGGGTAATTGAGCTCAGCTGCTGGTCTGCCCTGTCGCCATCCATAAATACATTAGGATAAATACCCGGAAGTATGCCACCACGGGGGGGGAATAACCATGGCAACGTCCTTGTTTGAAGAAGTATTTATAATAACAATAATTATATATTTTACTTAAAATGTGCTTTGAGGGCACATGATGTCACCTCACAAAAATAAAAGTACATTTTAAATAAAAAAGGTCCAAATTAAAAAAATAAAAATAGAGATCGTGCAAATGCCTGTCTGAACAGTAGCGCGTTCAGCCAGGATTTAAGGACAGACAGAGAGTCAGAGGGTCCTTTGAGTGGGAATGTGAACGTTTAATCTAGATTATGAGTTGCGTGCATGAGTTGTAAATTTACAGAATAAAGATGCTTTATGTCCATAAGGCTCATTCACAAAGCGGGTGGCTGGACTGAAGGATGACTGCAGCTGGACCGGTACCGGTACCACACTGCTCCTTCTTTAGGTTTTGCTCAGACTGATCATCCTGGAGCTCTGAGCAAAACCTAAAGAAGGAGAATATGATCTCAGATCAATCGCTTCCTCTGAATCCTTCCATTGATGATGTTCTCCATCAGAGCCATAGCGCTCCACAATTACGCGGTTCACCTTTGCGCAGCTACTTTTATACATGTGATTGCATACACACCTTGATCACCTTAAAAATAATCAAACTTTTTGATTATTTTTAATCAGCAGATGTGGGTTAATCTGCTGATCTAACCCTGTTTTCTTCTTTCAGTGAGAATGAAATTACCCCATAGATGCATTTCATGCGCTTCGGCTCACAGACCAATGCGCTACATCTTTATGAGACAAAAACTGAGGAAAAGTACTATTTACATTCGAGCGAGGTTTTCACATACTTTTATTTTTATTTTCTTTATTTTGTGTGGATTTTCCCCTTCGTGACGCCGTGGATTGTTACCCACTGGTTACCCGTCTCTGCAGAACTAAATTAAAACCGTTCCTGGATTCTCGCTCCTCCTTCCTCCACGCCTGTTGCCTATCCACCCTCCACCGCAGCCTCCATATTTCCAACGAATAACTTTTTCCATCAAGATCTCAAACTGGAACCTGGATCACTTGAAGGATACTCACAAAGAGACCAAATCCTGGACCCACAGTATCTCCTCCCTGGCAGACATATCCTTCAAGATCAAGTAAGATCTTTCTGATTGTTTCAAAAGATTCTATTTTCCGACGACCTCAAACTCACCATTTCTCTGTCACTATTCTTCAGCATACAGTCTACTCTGGTAGCGCCTCCCCCGAGGACCAGACTCACATTATCACCTTGTCATTGTTGAAATAAACTTTATTTATCTGATTATCTGTTCTCCTGCTGGTGTTCTGTATGTGAGTAAAGAAACTGGAACCCAACATGACATGCCTAGCAAAACAGACAATTTTTGTCACATTTTTACAGTACATTTACACTTTTTTTTTTTACAGACTTTTTTTACACTATACTTTGGGTCACACTAACCTTTCATTTATTATGTGAATACAATAAAATGTCAAGAACTTGACATTTTGTCAAGTTCTTGACATCGGGAAATATGGTTTCATCAGGAAATATCTTCAGGAATATTCCTGAATATTCTTGAAATATTCTTGAATATTTCATGGTTCAGGAAACCATTAAATATTTGATGAAATATGGTTTCATTTCATCCAAGTATTGGGATACACCCTTTCATCATTTGCCATCTTGAAGAAATTAGAAACCTCACAGAAATAAAGTGATTGTTTGAAACGAGCATAAAAATGAAATATTTAGTGACGGTATGTGAAAAATTTGTCATGCAAAGCATTTTTTAAAAGACATGTTTGTTGCTTTATGGGCAGATGTTGACATTTTTTGACTGAATGTTGCTTTGATCTTCTGAGTTTAGCAGAAAAAAAAATCAGACATAATCCAGGCTGCCTTTTACAATGTTAACACACTCTTTTTTTTCTTTTTTTTTTAATTCATCTGGCTCCAGGGATAAACTTAATACATGTTCACTTACAGTAAGTGTTAAATGTATACACTATTTTCGTTAAAAAAGCAAAATAAGCTACAGTACTAGACAGTGTTGTGTTCAAACCACCTAACCCGAGACCAAGACAAGACCAAGACCAGAGTGTATCAAGACCGAGACAAGACCAAGACTTTTAGGGTCCGAGACCAAGTCAAGACCAAGACCAGCGGCCCGTACTACATGACACAATAAAATGTAAAATATGATCAAAATTGCTTCTCAAAATAATCTGAAAGATCCATATTCCCATAAAAACACCTAGATATTAAATACTTAATACATTTTACCAATATTAAATATTCCATTTCTGTGCTACAATGTGTGATGGTCTCATGCCATCCCTAAAAACATAACACCCTGGACATTTGCCCATATAAGAAACCACCACTGTTGCGCCATTAAACATAGCAATTGAGGCAATGCCCTGACGGTAAATAACGCTCAACTACGAACACTGACCAAGGAGCAACAAGCAAGAAGTAACTAAACAGAAGGCGCTCATCGTGACTGTTTTCACTCTCTCTCCCAGTACATGAAGCCAGGTAGTCTGACACCATGGCAGACATTACAGCTGCCACTTTGAACAAAAACAATCAAAGAGCAATGTCCATGCTCTGCGTGCTCTTTCGTTCTTGTGTTTTAGTTATTTGTTAATTTAAATATCCACGTACATAAATAAAATAATGATGCAGTGTACACAGAGCATTACTAGAACAAAGAACGGGTGTTCTGTCAGGTCAGATCGTCATACGCTTAGCAAAACTCACGGTGTTCTGTCAGATCAGCATATGTTGTCAGATAGTCGTACGCTTAGCTCAGACATGCATACGCTGTCATTACCATAAGATTTCATTTAATCAGCAACATAGAATCATGACTTAGATCGTCATACACTTTGTTATTAACAGTTGTATGGCATCCTGACTTAGCGGTTAAGTGAGTTTTACACGGGCGTGTGTTGTAGCTGACTCCAGCTGCAGCCAGACCTGCTTTAAATACACTTTGAAACCATGACAACACATGTATATCTATATAGTTATCATTGAAAACAATTTAATGACTTATTTTCGTCATAACTTGCTGCGTATGGTGAACTGACAACTCCTCTGACAGTCGGACTTCTTAATGTGCAGGCATGGTACTCACTGCATGTTTGCTATTCTGACAGCGTATGGTAATCTGATAGAACAACGGCTCTCAGCGACACTCCAGTCCTATCTAATAAGTAAAGAGACGAGCAGATGAATCGTACTGTTCCTGAATGTCACATCACTATATTGCAGACTTTTGGACACAGCGTTGTCCCATATATGCGACAAGTCAGTCAACATCTCCGCACAATAATTCAGCGCAGTGAGTGACAACTTTTTTTTCATCACAATGCTTATGTGTCTCTGTACAGCTAGCTTTGCTAACATCACGTCAACGGATCTTACCTTCTTTGAGCTACTTTTCTAAGTGACGAAAATAGTTAGACATTGTCTCCATCATCTCTGAAAGCGAAGCGCTGCTGAGTTAGCTGTGGCCATCGGATTTCTTATGATTTATGCAGCGCTATTCCATTACTGACGATTAGACAAACATTTTCTGCCGCTGAGAGAAAACCACTGCGCATGTCTCAGAGCGCCATGTGCGAGTGAAGGGGGGGGGGGGGCGGGAGGGGGCGAAACACTTAGTTGCTTGGATTTTAATTGGTGTGTTTTGCATCCACTGAAAACAAAGATGTTAACAAATAAACTGGACAGTATGCTGCACGTTTAGTAATATTTTCACAGTTGCGGTCTCGACTGGTCTTGAAATAAAATGCCGAGTCCTCAGCGCCCGAGACCGAGACAAGACCGAGACCAAATGCGGTCGAGTCCGAGACGAGACCATCAAAAAATGGTCTTAAGAGCGGTCTCGAGACCAAGACCAATTTCGAGTACCACAACACTGGTACTAGATTAAAGTTTGGTAACATAAGGAAACCATTCCCTGTTTTGCTCATTTACTTCAGGTTTTCTTCAATTAAAATAGCTTTGGTGGATGCTGTGACTCAAAGTAACACACCACTACAGGAACAGTACACCGTGTAATAACTAGATAACTGCTAACCAAGAAGAAACCCAAAGATCCTTAGAAATACCTGCTTCCATTTACTATAGACTCCGACTTCATATATCTTCACAGAGTGGTTTAAATACTGTGGCCAATGCCATTGTTGCCTTTATGACACACACACACACACACACACACACACATATATATATATAAAAAAAAATTCCCTTCTCACCCTCCGCGGGTGGTCTCTTTTCATCCTCTGAGCTCGGGTCCTCTACCAGAGGCCTGGGAGCTTGAGGGTTCCTCCAGTATCTTGGCAGTTCCTAGAACTGAGATGTCTGATGTTGTTCCTGGGATCTGTTTTAGCCACTGCTCAGGTTTGGGGGTGACTGCCCCGAGGGCCCCAATGACCACAGGCACCACTGTGGTCTTCACCTTCCAGGCCTTCTCCAGTTCCTCTCTGAGGCCCTGGTATTTCTCCAGTTTCTCCTGCTCCTTTCTCCTGATGTTGTGGTCACTTGGTATTGCTACATCCACCACAACGGCTTTCCTCTGTTGTTTATCCACCACCACAATGTCTGGTTGGTTCGCCATTACCATCTTGTCTGTCTGGATCTGGAAGTCCCACAGGATCTTAGCTCGGTCATTCTCCACCACCTTTGGGGGTGTTCCCCACTTTGACCTCGGGGCTTCCAGTCCATATTCTGCACAGATGTTCCTGTACACCAGAGGTTCCCAAACTGTGGGGCGCGCCCCCTAGGAGGGGCGCCGTGTCATTGCAGGGGGGGCGCGGGAAGCCGTCTGGATGAGAAACAAATAAAATATGAATCTGTATCCGCTGGGTTTTTACCTTAGAATGGCCAACTCTCTGTTATTCCTGTCAATTTGATACAGTAGAGGCTTCCACACTTCCCATATCTGTGTCCTCTGTCACTTTTATCAGCAGTTAAAACTGTTTAATCCGTTGTTAACATGTTGTAACCTGTTTTTCCGAGCCGCCTTTAAACGCAACATGAGCGCTACGACACTCACGCTGGGTTTACACCTGTGAAGGAGACCTGCTGCTGCTCAGGTGTGTTAGAATCACGGCAGCAAACCAGCAAAACGCAAAGAACTTTTCACAGTTTTTCCCTCCAAACTAACCGACTGAGTTGAGTAAAGCTGTTGGATGCAGGTAATGTTAGCTAAAAGATGACTAGCTAACATCAATACAGAACCTTAAGCTTAACAAGTACCTTAGGCTACCGATGTTGGTGTCTATTTTCAGCTACGTACATTCATTTTGCCCCCAAAAAAGTCGATGCCCCCCCCCCCGCCGTCGTTTCAACCAGACAGCCATTTGTAATCCATGGGGGGTGGGTGATTGGGGCGCAGAAAATGTTTGGGAACCACTGCTGTACACTATGCCCGCTACTTGGTTATGTCGTTCCATGTACGCTTTCCCTGCCAGCATCTTGCACCCTGCTGTTATGTGCTGGACTGTCTCAGAGGCCTCTCTCTCTCTCTCTCTCTCTCTCTCTATATATATATATATATATATATATATAATATATATATATATATATATATATATATATATATATATATATATATATATATATATATTGAAATAATAATATTTTATTACAGAGTTGTAATGTTGATAAACTCGCCATGTACAATAGACTAACATAAGATTTAAATAGGTCCAGTTTATTCTTACAAACACTTTTTATCATCCCATTCAAATCCAGGTGTGTGCCATCTATATCTGTCATATTATTATATTATTAAATTGTTACGAGCAAAGTTAGTTCATCATTCTGAATGAATTGGTAAAAAGATATCTATGTAAGGCCAGATGCTTGCTGGGAGTTTGAAGCAATCCCACAGTGAGCATGTGGTGACTGCAGTGAAGAGGAACTCCATTTTTAACAGGATGAAACCTCCAGCAGCATCAGGGTGAAGCTGAGGCCTCATTCGCATGCAGGTGATTTTAGGTGTATACCAATATATTTTGTTGCTGTGTGTCCACACAAATTTTGCATCTTGGGAGACCAGAAACGATCATTTCTGAAGCCGGGTTCCAAAGTGGTTAAACTTTAGAGCGACAGATTCATGTTTCAGTGTGGCAAACTTGAGAATTACAGACAGATGTACAGCATGTACAGTTTACATATAGAATTTAGGATCCATCACACTTTAAAAGAGACCCATATGCTCAACATCCAAATGAAACAAATAAATTAAGAAATTTCAATCCAGTCCATCCACAGGAAGAATCTCACCACAAGCTTCACCCAAAAGTTAGGAACGTTATAACAAAGAGAGATTCTTGATTTTGCAACTTCCTCCTCAGAAAGTCATTTTTTTCTTCACCAGGTAACATTTTTTATTGAGCAATATTCTTTAGAATAGTGGCTTCTGTCTCTAGGCCCAAATAACACCCTAACACAAAGAAGGACCACACTTGTTTAACAAGTGCACAAGAACATATTGTAGAAGTAAAACCATGAGTCCAACAAACAGCAGTCAGTGTTTTGATCCACTGCCTCTGAATAACTGCTTGTTTGCAGTTGGACAGCAGGATGCCAGAACATTCCTTCCACTACAGACATGAAGTGTTGTCTAGCACAGCTATTCCTAATCATCTCCATCATCCACCTCTCCACTTCCCGTGAAGTAGGCTAAGGGTGTGAAAAAAGTCACCCACACACAGCCTTGGCAAGGTTCATTATGATTGTTGTGTATGGACTGGTATGTGTTCTGTGCTCTCTGACTGGACTGTGTGTTATTGCACATTTGTAGTCATGAAAGAGTGACAAATCAGATGTGGGAGAATCAGTGATGAAGAATACTGAATTTGTACTGAAGGTTCACATTTTACCAGAGAACAGACTACATAGATGACCATGTTATTTATGTAACTTGACCATCTGTATTGCTCAGAACATGAATTTTTCATTACAGTGAACCTCTACTAATGACACGACAGCTACTTCAGGAAGATGAACAGAGAGAGAGAGATTCAGAGATTTTACAGGTAAGTTACTGTGAGATGATACTTGTCTAAATTACTTTTACAAGTGCACTTATGGTTTTGAAAACACTAAAGATAATTGGTGAGATCTGCTAAAGCCTCAGTCCAAAAAAGTTTCAAAAGGCAGAAATTGCCTTAGACCTGTGGAAAGTAAACACACTGAGCAGTGTATCCATACTGCTCTGGATCAGCACCAGACAAAATACACACACAGTGTGTCTGCTGGGCTCATGATCCATGTAGACACATTTCTGCAAAAATCATCTCCAGTTGCTTTCAGCAAACATGCCTTTATGAGTACGAGGGCTGCTTTAACAAGTATATTACTATCTAGACACTAGTAATCTAGTTCTGTGTCTAGATAACTAGATAACTAGAACTTGATAACTAGATAAGTCATCTAGTTATCTTGTATCTAGTTATGCAATAAAATCTTTCTGCTATATGTAAATTGGTCTGGACTTCTTATGTTGTGTGTCCTGTGTGGACCGTAACAGAGGCCAATGAAAACCAGAGAAGCTGCAGAAATCCACAGTGCAGGTGGAAGAACCTATCCATAGGACAGCAGCTATTCCTGCTGTTGACAAATCTGGGCTTCATGGGAAACGGCAAGAAAGATAAAAAAAAAAAAAACACTATTAAGGGAGAAAGCAGACATAAAGTAGAGATTAAGCAATACTGCATTTGCCCTGAAACAGATAGATGGATAAAAAATGTCTCTTTGCCAGTCAAGTCCTAAATCTTATTGATGTAGGTCAGAATCGTCTTGTCTTGGACATGTTTCTAACTTTAGCTTTCATAACTTTAGGTTTTTATTCCACTGGTAAATAGAACTTTATAAATATGAAGGTTTCATTTGATATTTCCATCCGTCTACAGAAAGGTACACATAGCTTTCTGCACCTGGCTGTGTGGAACTACATGCATGAATAAACAACATGGAGCTGTTTGGGCAGATATTCTATTGTCTCATAAAATACTATTTACTATTAAATACTTTATTCACAAGAAAGGTAAGCATTAGGAACATTAGATAGGGACAGATAAAACAGTGGATTTCCTTTGAACGACCTGTTACAGGTCCCGGGTGTCAGGACTACTGAACCAGTGATGACACAATCTGAAGAGTAAATAAACAAAAGTCAGCAATGACGACCGAGCGCTGCCGTTAGCATCCAGATTGTGTTTGAGGCAAACCGGAAGTCCATCCCAAAACCAACCTGGAAGCAACGCCTCCCAAACAAAGGTTCCGCTTCGCCACTACTGCTCCTGTCCCCACCTCAGGAAAGCACTATAAATGTGCAAATAAAATGTTATTTGTTAACTGTTTTAGAAAATAGAATAAATCATACATGAAAACATTTCAAAATTAATAAAAATAAATAAATAAATACTCTGGTGGCATTTTTATAGGTGCACCACAAAACATTCAGTGACAGATGGAACACTTTTTAAAAAATGTTTACATTTAACAAGAGGAGAACATTCTGGAAGAGGCGAACACAAGGCACAGCCATTTACTTCCTGTTAGTTTAAGAAAATCTTTATGTAAATACTATAACATTTCTTTTCAGAGCCTCCCAGTAGACCAAGGAAATGGCAGATTTTCATGACACCCAGAAATTGCAATCAGATCTTAAATTTTTGTACCACTGATGTGGCAAAGTAATGTCATAGAGCCATAAAAAATATAGTGATTATCTTCATTTAATATGCTGTGTTATGTGGCTCAGCTACACATACACAGAGCCTGCGGAGGCCTTGGCTTCTTCTGGCACCTCAAACTGCATGGAAATGTGGAGTTATAAAGAAATGAATCCACTAGCAAAGATTTTTGCTTCAAGGACTTTTTAAAGTCATTTGAGTTATTCTGAACATTTTTTCCACTTTAAGAAAAATTAGCTAAAAAAGATGAAGATAAAAACTGGAGTAAACTTCACAGCCTCCAACATATGAACTATTTTCCTTCTGTTTATTGGAGTTTCATAAAACAAAGTCTTTGTTTACTGAAGATGACCTTAATTTCAGTTACATCATCACATAATGTTTAGCACATCACATACATGTGATTTATTCTAGTGTAATGGCAGCAGGAGTGATCCAACCCAATATTTTCATTTTTAATTTTTTAATGAATTAATCAAGTGGTGTAAATATCAACATAGCTGTGCTTTCTATATGAATGTAAAATCTATCTATCTAATGTTCATGGAATGCCTGTTGCCTGCTTAGGGTCAACAGATCTAACCTGTTACTGATGGTTCTTAAAAATGACGGAGCCCCCGAGGGGACATGGGGAATTTTTTTTCTTTTGCGTTCCCTCGCAAAACTTTTGCGTTCCCTCGCAAAACCTTTTGCGTTCCCTCGCAATACTTTTGCGTTCCCTCGCAATACTTTTGCGTTCCCTCGCAAAACCTTTTGCGTTCCCTCGCAAAACTTTTGCGTTCCCTCGCAAAACCTTTTGCGTTCCCTCGCAATAATCTACTGATCAGTTCATGCGGCATAATTGATACTATAAGCCTTTTTTACGGAGGAAGCCGTACTTTCTGCTTTAATACAAGCTTATAAGGTTTTTCCACGGACTATTGAGTTATTATCGCGGGGTAATAAGTCATCTGATTGTGTCTCTATTGTGTTCGTGTCTGAATGGTTTAAAGTGCAGCTTTCAGTGCCGTTCCATCTGAGCCTTAACAGACATAAACATGCAGTAAATAAATCGATTTTCAATCAGTTTTTTGCACCAAAGCGTTAATAATAATAAACACGTTTTATTATTATAAAACACAGCAAACTAATGGTGGTAGACGGCCACACTGGATTAACTCAGGGAATCTCATCTGTCCGTGTATCAATCAACTCCTAACCTCTTCTTTGTTCTGTCACAATTATCGATTTTTTAAATTTTTATTATGCTCCAAACTTTGCGAGGACTGACCACCCAGCTCACCCGCTGCCTCATACACACAGAGCCAGCAGCGTCACCTTCCCATTCATATTTGATGACGTCACGCCCACATCGACACGCCCACCACCAGGTGTCAAAGCTGCTGCTCCTGTCATATCAATAATTACTTATTTCATTCATATTGCTCTTATAGAGCCTCAGTGAAAACGTGTTTATTATTATTAACGCTTTGGTGCAAAAAACTGATTGAAAATCGATTTATTTACTGCATGTTTATGTCTGTTAAGGCTCAGATGGAACGGCACTGAAAGCAGCCCTTTAAACCATTCAGACACGAACACAATAGAGACACAATCAGATGACTAATTACCCCGCGATAATAACTCAATAGTCCGTGGAAAAACCTTATAAGCTTGTATTAAAGCAGAAAGTACGGCTTCCTCCGTAAAAAAGGCTTATAGTATCAATTATGCCGCATGAACTGATCAGTAGATTATTGCGAGGGAACGCAAAAGTTTTGCGAGGGAACGCAAAACCTTTTGCGAGGGAACGCAAAAGAAAAAAAATTCCCCATGTCCCCTGGGGGGCTCCGTAATTCTAAGACTACGTTCATAGAAATTAAAGATAAAAAAACAATATATTCTAAACAATATGTTGTTTGAATTAATGACGATGGGGTGTCTTCCACATCTTCCTTAATGGTGCTGATGTGTGTTGCCTCTACAAGGAGACAGACTAACACTTAATTAAGAAAAAAATCTTAATTTCTAAAGTATTAATATTTCTCAGTTTCCAGCTGCCTTGAACAAGAGTGTGTTGAGTCTGATACCTGGTGTGAGTAGAATGTTGACAATGACACAAAATTTAAATTCAGAATTAGAGACAAAGATAAAAACATTATGTAGCAATATTAACTTTTTTGTAATTGTGATAATACAAAACATATTCAGAGGTGATAGATGAAGTATAGCTCCACTAGATATGTGTTCTAATCTTTGTTTAAGGGTAGTGTTCAGATACATTAGGAGAGATGGAAAAACTGTCAACAAAGAAAAAAAAACACATGTAGATTGAAAAGAGACAATACAAGCAGAGACTTTGATAAAAGTTTCTGCTTTTGAAAGAAAAATCAGAGAAAGAAAAGTCTGCAGTCATCTTTAAAAAAAGTGTTGGAAGACCCCGAGGCTCCTACTCAGCAGCAATCTACCTGTTAGATTGTATGAGAAGAACTCAGAAATAAACATGTTTTGTGGTAATATGAAATGAAATGAAATGAAATGAAATTTTATTCGAACATGATACAAATATAAAAATAAAATAGTGCACAGTAACAAGAAGTGCATGAGAAAGAAGAGAAAATACAGATTTTTTTGTTTCAGTTAACATATCATGCTCAAAATGGGGTAGGAAGAAGTGAGAACTTATAAACTCCTACCCCCTAAACACTTGAAACTTTAGAGTCCTACTGTCATTAAAAAAATCAAAATCAAAGTGGCAGTCAGAAGTAACAGTTACTAATATTTACCTATACATTTTCCCATTTTATGCTGGTTTGTCTTTCTAAACCCTTACACCAAGTTATCTGCAATACACACCTTATTGCTTTCTATCACCCGTATGTGTATCTATTGAAAATTACCTCTTTGTACTTTCTTTTGAATTGTGTTAAACTATTGCTTTGTTTTAAATCTTCATGTAACTTGTTCCATAACTTTACACCTGTAATTGAAATACAGAAGCTTTTTCTTGTTGTTCTAAAATTGCGGATCTTGAAGTTTGAGTGACCCCTTAAGTTATACCCCCCTTCTCTTTCAGAAAACGTGCTCTGTATGTGCTCAGGTAACAACTTTTTAGATACTTTGAACATAAATTGAGCCATTTTAAATTCTACAAGCTCGTCAAATTTGAGAATTCTGGATTTTATGAAGAGCGGGTTTGTATGCTCATAATAATATAAGCTGAGAATCTACAGAAGAATAATCCTGTAATTATTATATGATTAAATGTTTCCTTTCTGAAAAATCTAAATCAGTTTAATGCTTAATGTGCAGTATGTACTGTCCCACAGTTTTAACTACAATATTTGAATATGTCCAAATATTAATAGTATGTTAATACCTGAATGTGTTGTAGCACTAATCAGTGATGACGTCAGTGTCGCACAGGGAAGTGAACCATCAACGACTCTGTTGTGCAAGCAACACAACAGAGGCTTGAATGAGTAACAGCAATAGATGGTGTGTAAAGAAAAGATTCAAACATTTGGTTTGAAATGACAGAAAACTGAAGATGAAAATCAAGAGAAACTAGAATAGTACATGCAAGAAGTGGTGGTTAAAACAATCCAATAAGAACAAAACTGTAGTCAAAGTTTTGGCCTTGACATCAGTCTGTTTTTGTTGTGTTTGTAGATGTGATGCATGTAATAACATACAGTTGAGACACTTAATTCAGTATGAGGATGTTCACTGTATAGCTTGTTCAGTATGCTGTAAACCAGGGGTGTCCAAAGTCGGTCCTAGAGGCCCGGCATCCTGCATGTTTCAGTTCTCTCCCGGTGGCAGTAACAACCTTTTCAGCAGGTCAATGTTCTTCTTAGGCCTCTAATGAGCCATCATTGGATCCAAGAGTGTTAAAACAGGGAGAGAACTAAAATATGCAGGATGTTGGCCCTCAAGGACTAACTTTGGACACCACTGCTGTAAACTTTCACTGACTGTGACTCTGCACAGGATGCTGTGAATCCAGACAAATTAGTGATTGGGACAAAACATACCTGCTTCATGCATTATAGTTGCATTTGAGCATCATATGTAATATTTCCTCATTTGCCTTGCCAAAAGTCAGTTTAACAGATCGGACAGTTAAAATTGCACTTATGTGCTGGTTGCAGGTTAATGACCTGTTCTCACATTTCAAACAGCATCTGACATTGAACACAAAGAAAAAGAAAACATGCAAATGAGACAGGTCGCACACATTGGCCAAGCATTAGTTGTATTTTCACAGCTGTGGCCAAGTAGAAATGCAAAGTAGATGTAGTGCTGTGTAATTTCTAATTCAGAAGGACATATTGTGTCCTCCAAAAGTACATAGAATAACAGAGTCAAAGGCTCTTTAATATTCATATGCACATAGTTATTTTACCAGAAACAAAAGAAAACCTTTCATTTAATAAATAATATTTATATCCTCAGAATCAAATAAATTAATGTCAAATGTTTAGGACATATTTGGTAAGAAAGCTCAAACTCATAATAAAATAAATAAAAGTTACTAATAATTAAATCTAATCAGAATATTGTCACCTTCCTAAAATAATGGCCTATGTCATCTTTTGCCAAAAGTGAAGTTACTTTTGCCAAACAATGACTTAAGCCTTTGTTTGGCCTACGGAAAGTGACAATATGTTTGTCCCTTTAGACTTTTGAAGTAATCCTGATGTCAAAACATTAAAATATTTCTAAAATTAGAATATTGTGAGCGTGCTGATAGTGCCAAACATTCAAATTCAAAAACTTTTTACTGTTTCCAAAGGGAAAACCATGTTGTTGTAACTCATTAATTCAAAGTTCTTCAAAGAATTATTGTAGATGTTGATGGCTGTTGGCAGGAACGATCTCCTGTAGTAGTTTGTATTAGAATGAATTTGAAGAAACCTCTGACTGAAGATGCTCTGTTTTCCCAAGGCAGTCTCATCAACAGAATGGTCAGGGTTGTCCATAATTTCTTGAGTTTATGAAGAATCCTTCTATGCATCATCATCTTTAGAAGTTTCACAGTCGTGCCCAGAACAGAACAAAACAGACCAGAATAGAACCAAATCAGAACAGAACCAGAACAGAACCATGCTTCTTTGCCAGGTTGTTGAGCCTTTTTAGGACCCTGGCTCTGATGCAGGCAGCCAGCCCCACCCGTACTCGGCACACAAAGCACAACAATGAAGCACACAGTGACGTGTCAGCCAATGAGTGTCGGCCTGCACTTTTGTAGTGAACACCTCCAATTGTCATTGGCTGACCAAAGCAATTGTTCTGCCAGCAGGTGCAGGCTCCACCTACTTCATCCTGCCACACTGGTTTGTCCTGAAATCTAAAACCATCTTCTGTGTTCATCTTCAGAGTGAAAAGGAATGGTCTCTCAAACTGTGGTCTGTGTGTTTGGTAGTCATAGATCCATGTGATTGTTGAGGCCTCCACCTGTGTCTTTGGAGTTTCTCACAGAGCAGATCAGGCTGAATTGTGTTAAATGCTCTTGAGAAATCAAAGAACATGATCCTCACAGTGCTGCCTGCCTTGTCCAGATGACAGTGGGTTTGTTGAAGGAGGTGCATGATGGCATCATCAACTCCAACTCCACAGTGATAAGCAAACTGCAGGGGTTCTGGTATTATTCAGGTGGGCCAACATCCTTAGATAGCATGATGTAAGCTCTCAGGACAACAGGTCTATGTAAACAATATAAACAGTAAACTAGCTCTTGGTTGTAATGCTACAGGTCCTTAACTGGAGGCACACCCTGTTTTCGCTTTAGATTTTAATTTATTATTATCATTTATCCATCACTGTGCTCTTCAATATATTCTAACCTGCTGTTTTAGTTTGTGTTGCATCCCCTTAAAGTCTGAATTCAGAACTTGGATCTGACAATGACTACAGATCCAACTTACATCTGAAACCAGAAGGTCACATACATCGCATATAAAGACATACAGATGAAAACAAATATGTAAAAAAGGGTTTTTAGAAACTTTTCTCATTTTAGGTCAGTTACAATTACAAAATTGATGTCTATTTACTAAGTGCCAGAAAACCTTTTTTTTGTTATTTTCCTTGATTTTAAAAGTTTACATACAGGTCCTTGTTAACATTGCCTTTAAACTGCGTGACTTGGGTCAAACCTTTTTGGTTTCCTTCCACAAGCTTCTCAGAATAGTTTGCTGGAGTTCTGGTCCGTTTGTCCTGACAGAACTGGTGGAACTGAGTCATGTCTGCAGGCCTCCTCGCTCACACACACATTTCAGATCTACTCACAACTTCTCCATAGGACTGAGGTCAGGGCTTTGTGATGGCCACACCAAAACACTGAGTGTGTTTTCTATGAGTCACTCTGTAACCACTGTGGCTGAATGCTGATTAAAATCTGTGCCCAAGATTTTATTTCCTAAAATTATGCTTCAGTAATTCTACATAATGTTATTTCCTCATGTTGTCTATTTTATGAAGTGCACCAGTTCCTCCTGCAGCAAAACAGCCCCACACCATGATGCTGCCACCACCGTACTAGACAGTTAGGACAGTGAAATCTAGGAAATAACCTCTTTCCAGTTTTAAATGTATTTAAATGTTACCACATATTCATTTCAGAAACTTTACAGCACAATCTGTGTGTCTGCTTAAATGAAAAATAAAATATACAGTCAGAATGCAACTAAACATTTTTCTAGGCATTAAATAATACATTCTGATTACAAATCAAAGAAGATATTCCGCTTATACTTTTTAAAACCAGAGGGATTTGTTAAGCATTGTACACTCTACTCAGTAAACTACTGTTAGCAAATATGCATTTTTAGTTTAAGAAACATATCCACTAAAAGATGATGTATATCATTTCTACACATTAATAGAACTATTCCTATGTTTCTCCTACTACAGCCACATTGGATTCCACATTATATCCACAGAAATGTACCTTTAAAGACTTTAAATGTAGACATGAGCAACTTCAGTGTAGGTTTTACAAGAGCACATCTTTTTAGACAACTTTATTTTTTTTGTGCAATTTGCAGCATCACCACCAAGTAAGCAGTCAGTGAATGTAAGACACACCAGCTGAATCCATACATGCTGGCTTCGCTTCTGTAAATTTCTCTGCCTATGCTTCTTGAATGGAGAAGTTTTGCATGGAAATAATCAGAGCACTTTGCAACCCAATAGCGTGATTCATCTATGTATATGACTTTCTGAATTCGGGTCGATGAGGTGGTGAAAGGAAGTTGCTCTGAATAAATAGCAGCTGTGCCTGCACCCTTTCCATGAACTCTATAAATGAGAGCAGAAGCAAAATCACAAAACCTATCAGATGAATCACAGCGAGGCTTTAATGAGTGGATAGGAAGCTGAATGAGTGTGTAGCCGATGTATGCACAAGTATTTTACTGGCAATTGAATGTAGAGATCTTTTGGATCCAAACCTTCTTTGTTGCAGAATAACGTGTGAAAGAAGAACTTTTGACACTAGTGGAGGAGTGAAGGCTGACATGGCTGACACCCTTAATAATACATAATAATACATTCAAATGTGTTAGAGATTTTAAAGCTAAACTTAAAGCAAAAATATTTGACAAAAACTATGACTATGTGACTGGCTCAAAGTGGACAAAAGACGATATTTAGCAGGAAGAAAAATTCTGTACATTTTTCTGCTTTTGCTTCTTTGTCACAATTAAATGTAGAAGATCATTACATAGGTTTTAATACCAAACATAACCAGTGTAAACACAAAAATTATGGTATTACACTGTGGTTCACTGGAGTCCAACAGCTTTAGAGATGTCTTTGTAACTCTTCCCAGACTGAGAGGTCAAAGACTTTGTCTTTCATCTGTTCTTAAGTTTCCTAAGATCAATGTGTGATGTTTGCTTTTTGAAGATCTCTTAGCCATCTTCATGTTGTCAGACAGGTTATATTCAAGGCCAGTGTGTAGCTTGTGAAGCTATACCAGAAAGCATGTTTGAAGTTAATTCATGATTAGAAAAGTGATGGTTACTTTTACACATTGTGTTGATGTTGGTATTCCCTTAAACGGAATAACGACATCTAAGCCAGGTCTGGTTCTGCTGGAGTTTTCTTCTTGTTGAAAGGGAAATTTTTCCTCTAAAATATCACCATGTGTAACATGACTCTGCAAAAAAGTAAGTGCTCATTATAAGGGATTGTTGTACAGTTAAAAAAATAACACAAGCATTTGTCTGCCATTACATGCTGGTGAAGGAGGAGTGGATACTGCAGGTCCCAGACTGGATGCAAACTGCTGGGTTCCATAATATAGAAACTTCTTCAACTCATTTGAATAATGAACTAAATTTCTTGCACTTTCTGTTGACTAGGATCAATTTCAACATCTTATTTGGAAGCTGTATTAGAGATGCTGTGGCCTAACCTAAAGCCTAAAAGGCATCCCTTTGACTAATGTATCATGGAAACCAAATAAAATCTTTTTCTATACCTTTCCGTCTTCGGTGGATAAACTCTGTCTGGACAAGCCCTTAGCACTTTGAATTGCCTTGTTGCTGAAAATGTGCTATATAAATAAAATTACCTTACCTTACCTTTAGCAACTTCCCTCTAACTCTAACTCACCTTTCACAAATTGCTCCTCTTGGCTTCCTCTGTATCTGCCAAAGAGAGACCTGAGCCAAGCAGGAAAACAGAGCATGAACCCAATGAATATGAATTGCTTTCCAAGCTTCTGTCTTTCCTCATAGCAATGACTTTTTGTTCAAGTTTCATGCTGTTGTCCACTGAGATTAATACATAAAACAACACTTTTCATAATCTAGAAAACTCTATCATCTTCAAGCAGAAGCCAAGAAGATCCATGATGACAAACGTCCACCACACACAGAGTGGGAACCAACTGCAGAATTAAAAAAAAATAAATTATTCTGCTCCTTTGCTTTGTCTCTGTTTGAGGCAATATTATCTGACAGAGGGGACAGAAAATTATAAATCTGCCAAAGGTAGAAAATACTTAACCATGGATTTTTATAATGATCTATTTTTCTTACAGAAGCACACACACAGATACACACCACATAAAAAGACTCCTTACATTTACCAAAGCCCCATTTCAGAGCTTCTGCTCAGCGACTACTCGACACATGAAAGCACTTTTTCTGCAGTATAATTTGGATTTGTTATCACAGTCTATTACATGAATGCCTGCATCCCTGTGATGCATGCTCAGAGGGGAGTGGGGTGAAGACAGAGGAGGAAGACAGAGCATGTGGGGGGAAATGGGAAAGTGTACCAACTAGAATGAGCTTCATGTCCTTAAGGCAAGGCTATTTAATATTTAAGTCAGTTTATAACCTTTCATTGCAGAGGTCTTCAGAGAGAAATTAATCTTGCATGAAGGGTGATTTGTGTGACGAATTACGAGGCTCCACACAATGACCGTAGAGAACACACAGTTCATCTTCTGTAATCTGTTTAAAGAATATTTAGAATCTCTTTGCTAGAATACTAAGTACACGTTTTCACCCATGTGTCTGGGTAACAAACTCATAGATGCAGCACTTAAGTTTAATGGAACTTGGAAAATACAGTATTTAAGAAAATCCAGATCATCAACAATTATTTTGAGACAACAACCTGAGGCCAGTGTAGCTCAAAATTATCAATTTGGATAAGACTGTAGAACTCACTAAATGGATGGTAAACCTAATGTACCTAATTCTAATCTGCAGATGATATGATGAAAGTGTAAATGTTCACCAAGCAGTGGCCAGTAAAGAAATCCCCAAGATAAAAAATTGCCAAGTTTGGCAGCTGACCTGTGAGAACATTAGAGTTCAAAAAGCTTCCAAATGTTTCCACAGATAATGTTCTAGATCTTTTCTGTCAGTGTTAAGAACATCTCGGACATTTGAGAACAAAGAAATTGGGTTTATTAGAACCAGGGGTGAAAGTAAAGGGTACTGCGTACCCCTAAAAGATTTAGCGGGGGTACGCAGTACCTGCAAGAGAGGGGAGCGGCTGTCTGCTGGAAAAAATCAACGGGTTCACTGTGCAGCTGTGAGTTCACCCACTAATCAGCCATGACTGATTAGTTTTTCAAGAACAATCTAAAACACGACTTAATCAGTTAATAAATAACTTTTTTCTCATTTCATATTGTTTCTGAACTGTTCGTGCTTTTGCTAGAGCAGCGGTGCAATATGTCGATCGCGGAAGGTTTTGCGTCGATCTCGGCTTTAGGTGACAAACTGAACGCCGCCAGGACACTGAGACCAGCACGTCCTCCTCTGGCTCCTTATCAAAAGGTTTGTAACTTTATTAAAGAACAACAACAAAAAATCAACAAAACGTGTTCAAATTAATGACCCAACAACAATAATAATCTCAGTGATTATTGTTTCAACAAGGTGTTGCGCAATTCTGTGCGTTTCGGTTCCATTTCCAAAATAACGAGCAGAGCAGGAGTTTAAAATTAACTAATGAACCACCGCTGTGTTCAGGGAGGCTTAATAATGATCGCAAAATAAATATCAAGCCTGAAAACCTGATATCGTACTGAATGTTATGTTTTTAACGTAATCTCTGGTCGGCTTGGGGAGCGCAATAGGTTGCCATGGCAACGGGTGTGCTTAAACGACAGGGAGAGAGGGAGAGTAAAAAGGTGCGAGTGGTTCAGAGTTGATCACCTGTTCAGGTTGTTTTACCTTTGTTTACCTTTGTCTTGGTGCATCACAGCTGCTGTAATTTCTGAACGTTCAATAAACGACAAACTTGGACTAATTACCTCGTTCTTTGTGAGTATGCGTCATTTACAACTAACATCAAACAGGGTAAATATGTTTCATTAAGTATTTAACAAACAAAATGACTTCTACCATGATAATTATGTGAAATTAAATTAATTGTCTAATTAAAAAACAGTTTTATTGCTCTCTGGCATCTCGCCTTGAGCTGAGTCTGAGAGGTTTTTCCTCCATCAAACAATTTTTTTTGCTTCTTATTTAGTGGAAATATTGATGTTGATGAGATTTAATAATAACCTTTTCCAACCTTTATAGCTCCACTGTTGAAAATGAGGCTCTAACATTCACAAATGACAGTGAAATAAAATCCAGTCCAACATCTGGTTTGAGGTGATTCCTCTGGAACCTGTTGGAGGAAAAATATCCCAACTTCAGAAGATGAGCTTTAATCTAACAGAGCTCTGAGGTTCCTCCTGTCAGGGTGAGAGTCAGGGTGAGGAGGAGCCATGTTAGGAAGAGAAGTGGAAGCTGCAGGATCTTCAGAACAAACAGGTCATGATGCTGGGCTACTGATTATCCCTCTGTCTGGACACAGGATCAATAGAACCAGTTTAAAAGCTAAAATGAATGGTTATATGCCAGACATGGAAAACTGGGATGAACTCCATGCCATGAAGTTCAGAATTTAGGTCTCATGGCATCTCAACGTGTTGACATTGCAGCCAGTGGACTGAGGGACATACAGCTTTATTTTGTAGCAATTCAAGAGCTACCAGCTTTTATCGCTTCACAAAAAATTTAATCAGCACAGAAATGTTTTGTCATAGTTTCTGTACCCCCAAGAAATTAAAACTATAACCGTTATCTGCATATCCACGTGAATCAAAAGAGTGTTGAAATTTGCATCCAATTCATCAGTGTGAATTGGATGCTTTTTTACTTCTGGTCTACAAAAATCTGGTTTGGATTATCAAAGATTTAACACAGTTTAATGAGCAGTGAATTTTTTTTTTCCTTCTCAATCAAACCCAATTGAAAAAACTTTGTACACCTAAAAACAAAAACGGAAAGGATCTAGAGTTAATACAAACTACAGTTGAGAAACAGAAAATATAGTTTAAGCACTTCATTTTTCAAAATAAATATGATTTCTGTATTTTATAATTTAGAAATACGAGTATAAAAATGTAAACTTTTTCAGTTCCAAAAGTTAAAAAAATTCACACTTATCCTTACTTGAAAATTTCTAAAAACAAATGTCTGATTTTTTTCAAACTGTCATGATTTGTGGTAGAGGTGGTGAGGCAAACACAGCGGACCCAGATTGAAATGATGTAAATGATGGTTTTAATGATGAAAAGCACACAAAATATTCCAAAGTCCAGGCAGCACAGCTAGAGCAAAAGGCTAAGGCTGAAAGACTGGTAGCAGATGTAACTCTTCTTGTCTAGTTGTCGGTCACCTAGTACAATACAGAATAAAAAACTCTTCACAATGTGGCTTTGACTGCAGCCAAATGGTCCGACAGGCTGAAAAATAAAAGACACGGTTAGTGTCGTGACTGAGTGGTCAGCCACGAACACCAGCTCCCACTCATAGGGTCACATCTTTCCAGCCCAACCACGAGAAAAACTTTACAAATTATATTTGTAGATGTTAAATATTCTTACAGTACTTCGTTAATTGTTGAACTAGAAAAATATGACCCTAAGTAAAAAAAAGAAGTGAAGAGCTGCCTCTCTCGCACCTTCCTCCACCAGCGCTCCTCAGAATGCTGGCGGGGCCCGTTGCATGCAGTCACCAATCACACCACTAGGTGGCTCCAAACAAACGCACTGATCAAAAATCTCACAAACGCATACAACCCTACAATCATTTTGATCAAAACTCAGACACACACAAGCTCCTCTCTCTGTTACACAGAGATACTCAAAAGCAACACAGATTACTGACTCGACAGAGGAAAGAACTCGACTAGACAAAACTAGACGAGGACCCGACAAAGAACAAGGAACACAGGTGGGTTTAGATACACAAGGAGACAATCAGGGGAACCAAGAGACAGGTGTAACTAATCAAGAGGTAGACAGGACAACACAGAGACTCCACAGAACACAGAAATCTAAATAAACACACAGAAAAACTCAAATCATCACACAAACTTTGTAGAAAGCCTGGAACATTGAACTGTCGTTTGGTGCCAAATTCTTGTGTTTGTAAGGAAAAACACTGATGGATCAAAGGTATCAGCAAAGAATAGCTTATTTGAAAGTGATGGAGACCAGAGACACAGATGCATATGATCTAATTTGCAGTGACCACATCAAATGTGTTCACCAGGAAGCATAAATCATGACATTGCAAAGAAGTTATTGTGTTATAAGGCAGCTACTGGAAAGTAAGTCAGTACTGGTTGTCTCAGTCGGCTCTACTTCTTGGTTCTGAAGCCTCTCTTCATCTGTACTTGTCCACCAAGACTCTCTGGTCATGGCGTCCATGTTAGATTGTTGTGACGGTGCAGACTGTCCTCTCTGATAGTAACAGAGATACAAAATTCTGTATCAATGTGTGACACAGTACCAAACATGTAACCTATAGAGAAAATGAGTCAGATCATGAGCAGAAGAAAAAAATCAATGCTTGTTTTCAGGAGATACTCTGAGTGGTTCTGCTATTTTCACCATTTGAATTATTTTTATGTTATTGCTAACAACTACACAAAACCAGATTGATCTCCTAGTGAGAAATCATTTACTTTTGTGTCATTTTTGTTTTTCTTCTGAGCAGACATTGTGCAAAACACCAGAATATTTTACCCTATGATGTTTTGTGAAAACTGTATTTCTCTGAGTGGATCTTTGTAATTTACCTGCACTAAAACACTCTAAATGTGCATGCACCTTTAATTCAGGCCATCAGTGTCTGGTTGACCCTTCCATACTAAACCAGTTAAGTAGAGTCACTATCTATTCAGGATTATTTTTGACAATGTAAACTTTATTTTCACCATAACAGGTTGTATACATACTGTAGCTTTAAACAGTGTTTGACTATCAAAATCCTTAAACAGAGAGGTCAGAAAATTCTCCTTTACCTTGTTTTTAACCTACTAAATGTTATTCAAAAGTAATGTGACCCATCTGCTCCAATACGTTTTTAAATTGTGTTTTAACTTTTAAGCGGTGGATTTCTACTGTATTTGGAAGACTTACATCTCACAACCACCTTTCCAGCATGATTAAGATGCATCTGTTTAGTCCTGCTGGAAGAAGAAAGAAGAAAACCTCCATGCTTCAGAATAAAACAGATCTATCTTAAATCTTCCCTTAATTAGCAAGACTTGGAAAACTTTTTCTGCAAAATTGATTTTCTGAAAATTATATTTCTCTGCTTGCAGAGAAAATGCTTAAAGAATTTAGGAAACGTTTTACAAAAAATAAAAACAATGATTTCATAACATACTGGTTCTCTGCAGAAAAAGAAAGTAAATATAAAGAAAAACCGATGGGGTTGAAGCTACTTTGGGGAGCGAAATGTAATGGATTATGCTGGCCATTGCCTTCCTGTGCAATTTCACTTGAAAAAGGTTTTTAATTCCAACACAGTCTGAGCTTTCTCCCTTTGACTTGGATTGTATCTGTTTGATTGTTTTTTTACCGGTCAATCAGCAAACAGAAGGAGAAATTGTGAATGATGACATCAGTTTTCTGCTGTTTTAGAACTGTAGTCTGTCTGTAGTTTTAGCAATGGCAGCAGAGGAAGTGAAAGAAACAGTTCAGTGAGTGTTGGCCACGCTTTAAATATTAAATTAACATTAACAGCTGCCTTTGGATTGACACTTCTCTCTCCTCAGTGGAGGATGGTTGTTTACGCTACAGGCAATTTTTGGTAAGCTTCTTAGCATTGAAATGGCACATTACATACGTCCCAGGGTAAATTTAAAATATCAACACAGTCCACGCCCCCAGGAAGCAATTCTTTCTCAATAGCCAAGAGCCAACAGCCTCTGTACGAAGCAAAGTGTAGAACAAGGGGCTGGTTTTTACCAGGCCAGTAATAGACTGCTCCTTACTGCAAATATTACTGTCACAAAAGTCTGGATAGGTTCAATTCAAATTAAAAAATACTTTATTGTTCCCATATGGAAATTAAATGTTATATCTCATATTAATTCAAATTATTCAAAGAGCTATGGTAGATAGTGATGACCATTGTCAGGAAAGATCTCCTGTAGCAGTCTGACCTGAAGAATTCTCTTCCACCATAAGCTCCCTTTCCTAAATATATCAAAACAAAATTTCCTTCTGCTAAACTCTGAGAAAGCCAAGTGTCTGATCCAGTGACGTCGGACCACTTTTTTCAGTAACGAGTAATATAACGCGTTGCTATTTCAAATTCAGTAGTCAGACTACAGTTACTTATTGACATCACTTTGCGTTACTATGTTCTTTTGTAAATTAATGTTATTTCCAATATGCATCTTGTCGAGTGATCGCCGTTTCTATGCGACATTATCAGCAGCGTCAGAAATGAAAACAATGGAGGGAGATGCGCATTTTGTTGGTGGAAAAACAGGAACTATTTTGAGTTTCTGTCGCCAAGTCCAATTATTATAAGCGGTTTTGGGCTTGTTTTGTTTCTAATGTCGCTTGCAAATTTAACGAATCGCGGGTCACGCTTTTTGGGGCTTGTTTTTGAACGTGAAGTTACTCATTTGTGCTTGGAAATAAGCAGAGACTCATAAGAAATCCTATAATTTGTCTGTACACATGGATAGATCGTTTACGTCAGGCTCTTCCTGTCCATCATTTCCCGGATGATCCGTCCATCTGTGTCTTTGTTAAAGTCAAGTTCATATATTTGCTGTGAATCACGTCCAGCTTCGCGTTGCGCTCTAGAAAACTGAAAACATCGAGACTAACGTAATAAACGTGTAAACAGCCATGAATGAACGTGTCCGTAAAGTTGTTCAACTAACTAAACGACATTATAATAATTAATATTAAGATAAGTGTCATAAATCTGTGCAGAAGGATATCTGAGTTGTGGAGCGGCAGCAGGAGCTCTGTGCGCTGCGCTCTGATAAACGCAGAACCTGGACGCTGGGGCAGGGAGGGGTATGGAAGAGGATTGGGGCCTCCGAAAAAAAAAAAAAAAGTTCTGATTTTAATCTCAGAATTATGAGATTAAAGTCAGAATTCTGACTTTTTTCTCAGAAGTCAGAATTATGAGAAAAAAGTTAGAATTCTGAGATTAAAGTCAGATTTTTTTTTTTCTGTTTTCCAGTGGCCCTAATCCTCTTCCATAGAGGGGGCCTTTAAAATCCTTCTTAGAGTTTTCCAGACAATAGTGGAACACACAAATTATAAACTTTTTTTGTACTGTTGTAACCATTAAACAATCTCCCCTTCAGTTCAACCTTGTAAGTGGAGACACATTGTTGATGTTATAAAATAACTTGCAATTAAGTATTGGCAAAGCTCAAAGTAATTTTCACAGGTGGCAGAGTGTTGTTGTTAGCAGCTGCTGAAAGTAACTAAAACAGTTACTTTTAATGTAACTTAGTTACTTTCCAAATCAAGTAGTCAGTAATCTAACTAAGTTACTTTTTCAAGAAGTAATCAGTAATCTGATTAAAGTTACTTTTTCAAAGTAACTATGCCATCACTGGTCTGATCACTGTACCAGAGAGCCTGGCTCCTCCAATCAGGGAACAGAATGGACTAGTAAACATGGCCATTGGTCAAACCACATTCAACATTTTGGTGTTCTTTTCAATCAAACAAGAATGAATGTCATAAAAAAAAAAAAAACTTGTTTAAAGCTGTTTATCATTTCAGATTACTGAGTTTTTTTCAGCACGGGAACCTGGCTGGTTATTCATGCTGTATTTTATGACATTCTCATTCATGTTACTGTAACGCACTTTTCTCATGCTTCAACAAAAAACCCTCTCGCCTTCAACTGGTTCAAAACTCTGTAGAAAAACTCTTAACTGGAACAATCATTCCTCGTGTTTGAATGCCTGTGGACTCATTTCCTGGTATTTTTGAATTCATTTCTGTTGATCAGCCGCCACTACTAAAAGGAGTTAGAAAAGCTAATTAAGTCTAAAATAGCGTCTCAATCCTAAACATGCAGCAACACTAATGCTAATGTCAGCATCTACAGTCATATTTCTAGAGAAGTTCCATGAATGATCAGGAGTTCCTCAAACTCTGGAAAGATGAATGGATAGAACACTTTGGTCCTTTCTGATGGTGTAACCCGGGGTAGAAAAAAAACTGCCCTTAGTCCCGCCTTGCTGCCCCATTGGTTAGAGTGACAGTCAGTCACACAGTGTATTCAACCAATTGACACACCTGAGGTAATTATTTAGGCCTGCTCCAGCTTTCCCCAGTCAGGTGTGAGGGGGAGAGCTGGAGACAAAGGAGCTGCAGGTTGGTGTTTCCAACCTGCAGGGTGTTTCATCCCTTTGTTTGTTATGCACTTTTTAACCTTTTAATATAAAAAATCATTAACTGTTGTATGATCTAACTTAAGTTCTACATGTTTAAGATAATGAGATGAATGTTTATCTTTATTTGATTTGAAAGATTAGATTTATTGCATTTATTTCTGTATGCAACTGAAAAAAAGTCTAGTTAACTAGCAGGCTGGTTAACTAGACTTACTGGTCCTGTTTATTTTAATACAGGCCAGGTGACCCCTTTTTAGGGTCCAAGGATGGTGAGCTTCTGAAAACTGGCTGGGGCCAGGAGAACCTAAGAATTACTCCATACTTGTCTGGTAGGAGGTTGACGGTCTGTATCATTTCCCCTCCATCTCACCATTCAGGCACACAATCCATCCATTACTCATCTCTTCATCCGAAACAACTTGCGCTGGGACATTATCATCTTAAATATCTGGATAATCCAACCATGGACTTTTGAATGTGTGTCGGTCAGACATTGTGCTGACGAGCGGGGAAGTTTAAGACCAGTTGTGCACAAATGTATGAAGGATCTCCCGCAGTACTGTGTATATTTATTTTGTATTTATTTTGGGTTTTATGTATGTTTGTCTTGTATTGTTCACTTTAATTTTCTCTTCAACATACATGGTATTGAAAGCAGTTCTTTTGCATTGTTTTATTGATTACTGACAACGGCTCCAGTAGAAGAATTTAGTCTTCTGATTTATTCCATCTAGTCCTTCTGTGCTTCAGTAGTGCTACAATGGTGACAGATTAAAACAATAATTATCCTTATTATTCAACTTGTATGTCTGTTTATTCAATAAACAGCAAAAAGGGATTTTGAATTTAAAATGTTGCCAACATATGGTTTACAAGTATGTGATTATTTGTGATTAATTCATTACAGACCCTGCAATTAACTTGATTAAATATTTTTAATCAAATCCCACCATATATGTATGATGTGTCATACGTACACCAAACCTTGACATAAGGTTTTGATTAATTAAAATAGCAGATGAAAACCATTTTTAAAACTTGACTTTTCCTGATAAAAAAAATTTATAGTGTGTTTATACTTGGTTTTTAATAGTTTTTTTTTATTTTAATCATGTTTTTGTACACTGTTTTGAAGCACTGATTTTTATCTGAGAAAGCTTCTTTATAAATAAAATCTACTCAATCTTTGTGGCAGCAGGTCCATCAAAATGATGGCATTGAGGATGTGAGACAAGGAGAGCCCAGAGACAGTTAAGCTATTCAGTATGTAAGTAATCAACTGAAGGATCTGAACAACACTTATGTCAAGTAGCTTTTTATTCTATGTTCAGCATTACGCAGGTTGAGTGAGTCCTGTATCCGTTTTGCTTTACTGTTTGTCCTTCTTGTATCAAAGAGATAGAAAATGAGAAGGATGTTGACGTAAGTGAAAGGGAATGTTGTTGTGATGGTAGTGAGGAGGATGAGCAGAGGACAGAGGCTGAGGACGCCTGAGCAATGCTGACAATCTGTCAATATAGAGGCTCTTATAAATTGTCCTGCAACATAGCAGAAATATGTTTGTGATTCAGTTTATTTATACAGTGCAAATGTGTAACAAATGTCATCTTGAGGCACTTTATAAACAAAGTGATTTCAATTCAATCATACGTACTCTCTTAGAACAGATGTGTTAAAAACAACGCATGATGTGTTAAATTTTAACACATGTGCCGCATCAGCTCAAGGACAACACATGACGTGTTATTTGTAACACAATTTTTGTGTCTGTCATTTTAACACAAGTATTGTGTCACTTAAATCAACACAAAATATGTGTTAAGATGTGTTATTTTGAAACACAAATGTGTAGAATGTATTTTCATAGATTAGACCTTATAAAAATTGACAATTCAAATTGTTATTAGAAATTCTTTTATTACAATCAGGAAAATAACAACGTTGACACAGCTACAATTTATAGTTAAAATATTAAAAAATTAAAATAGAAATTGAAATCACCAAGCTAACAAAATAGCACTTTTAAATACAATAACATGTGCAAAAGAGAACATGGATGAAAAATAATAAACCTCATGAAAAAGAAATGAAAATAAATTCCTGTCCCTTTCAACATTAGTGAGATTTTCAATCCCACTCAAATTTAAACCTCCATTTTCAATACTGAACAATCATGGATCAAAATACAATATTTTGTATCTTGGTGCCACATACAGCTTTCTGTTACCAAAACTCATAACATCTAAAGGATGGAAATCACAAATATCTGCAAGCGTGATCAGTTCATAATCACTAGTTTTTTGTACTACATATGCATAAAAATGATCATCAAAGTATATTACATTTAGTATTTGAACAAAGATAAAAATGGAGTCATTATGTGCCAGCTTGGGAACAAGGATTGCACAACAGGCATATCTTTTGTACCCATCTTAAAATGTACTCTGTGTAGATGCCTAGTAAATGAATTCAAGTTATAATATGTTCTTGGACAATTTTCTTGAGCACATCTAATTTTTATATTCTGTCCATCTGATAAGCAGTGTATTTCACGGAGGTGCCATAGGAGATTTTTCACCCTTGTTTTTCTTTGTGTGGAGAATTTTTTTTTTTTTTTGTCTACATTGCATCTAAAAATTCTCACTGCAATATTCATCATGTATTGTACATTTATTCCAAAACTTCAACAAGCTCCCTTTAACATTTAATTTTAAAATTTTACCCTCTTGAATAAACTTTGGACAAAAAAAAAAAAAAAGACAACTGTAACAAATGATAAAATAGTGACTCCATCTCACGTGCCACAGTGAGATAATTAACTACAACTTTGCAGACCCTGTAGAAGCACAAAAAAATAACGTTTTTTCCAACCACTGAGTCCTCAAATTCTCTAGACTATATTTATGTGTTTAAACAGATTTAAAACTTACCGAAGTTGCATTTCATAAGATCTCCATATTTGCCTCCTGCATGTGTTTGCTTACTCCGTGCGGGGAATAAAAATCCAAACTTGATCCTTCATCTGGTGGCCACTTGTGCTGATTTGAGGTTGTTCTTTGATGTTTGATTTGATCAACTTTCTTTGCTCAAATATTTTCTAATTAATATATGTAATAAATCTAATTTATTGTAAATGTTAAAAAATTAAAAAATAATAAAAATTAATAAATAATAAAATAATAAATTAAAAAATAATAACCATGTATTAAAATTATGTAAGAATAGTAATTTAATGAAAAGTGATAATCATTATGTGTTGATTTACTACCCCCAAAAATACCTCTGCATCATTTTAAAAATTATTAAATCTCATCACAACCCTAAATTAACAACCACAATTTAAAAATAAATTAAAAGGAAATAAATTAATTAAAAGGAAAATTTATTGAGATGAATTACCATTTGAATGGCAGATTAATCTGCCATTCAGATTCATGGTTGTGTACCTGACAAACACAAACTAACACAATGATGTGTTGAAATATTCAAATAAATATTCAACACATACTGTGTGTCATATTATTATATTCATTTTAACACACAATGTGTAAAATTAACACAAAATATGCTTTTAATTTAATAACACATTTTTTGTGTTCTTTTTTAACACATCTTTTTTTAGAGTGTACATTTAAATTAATTCTAGTTATCAAACAGTGCATTAAACTCAGATCATTAATCATATCAGCTAAAGAAGTTTTCTATCCAGGAAACTCAGTAGATTGCATCAAATTGTTGCGTTGCAGCATTGACTCCTGGAGCAACATATGCAGGAAGGGATATTAAGGGCAGTTGGCAGGAAAGATCTCCTGTAGCCATCTATATTACAGCAAATCTGGAGAAGCCCCTGACTGAGGACATTCTGTTTTTCTAAGATGGTCTCATAAAAATGATCAGGGTTGTCCATATTTTTATTTTATTTTATGAAGAATCCTTCTTTTCATCCTCATTTCCAAAGGTTTCACAGGAGTAAATATAATCTATTTGCAGAGGCCAAGACAGCTTGCAAATTCTTTCACATAATGTGACCAGTCCATTTGGGCTGCACAGTGGAGCAGTTGTTAGTAGAATATTTTGGAAGTCAGATTTCAGAATAGAATCTGCTTGAACAACTCTGGTGGATCTAAAACAGGCTGCACAGACGTCTCCATCCAACCTGGTTTAGCAGAAGAAGAACCGCAGCGGAGAACGGCTCAAACTGCCTGAAGACGAGTCTCAGCTGCTGGCTTCAGACTCCAAACGACTTCAACCTGTAGTTGCTGCCATAGTTGGATCAACAAACTATCAAGCAAACAATGAGAATACTTATGTAAATTTGATTTCTTGGTTTTAATAAATTTTTTTGGATTGACTGTATATTATGTATACCGTACACTTTATTGATCCTGAATGCCAGCATAAAGAGGTTTCCTCTGCAGTCGGAGTCATGCACACATTACCATGTGGAGTCAGCTGTTGGTGGGGCGAGGGTGATATGTGGGCATTCTCCCCTGCAGACCCTTCATGTTTGTTAGCATTGTGGGTCTTGGAGATGGGAAACAAACTGCCACCTCCAGCTGCTGTGGTGGGAGATCAGTGACAAGCTTCCTGATTCAAGGTCAGCTCGCAGGTTTCACACCTGGCCTCTGAGCTTCCCTTCTGCTCCTTTGGCATGTTCCGGCAATAACACAAATTGTTCTCCACCTGTGTTTTCATCATGAGGGCATTTAACCAAATGTAAATGAATTTTTTTTTCATTACCATTTTTGACAGTTTAATAAACAGTTTTCATGAATAACCTTTAATATTGAGCATGCTCACTCCATGCAGCCCCTTCAAGCTGCTCCTTCAGCACTTCTATTTACATTCAGAAGGACATTGTTTTTTTTTTTTTTAAATAAATGCAGAAATCCAAAAAGGTTTCCAGATGGACTGTGATCTGCTGAACATTGTGGTAACTAAATTTTAATTCAAGCTGTTCTTGTTACACAGAGGCTTCAAAATGGACAAAACTCCAGCATAATTTGTGTTTCTTAAAGTTTCTTCTGAAGTTGAGAATAAATTTGGTTTAGACTATTTTTCAAACCTTGTATTGAAATGATCTACTCTTTGGCAGAGATTTTTGGCAGGTAGGACAAGAGTAATTACGACAGACTTGTCAGTGTTCCTGCAACACACATTATCATATGTTTTATTGTTACGACCCGGCTCGGCCAGGGGAAAGGGAAGTAACATTAAAGAAACCTAGATGGTAAGGTTTTAACAATTTAGAGATTTATTGTTGGGTTCAACAAAATAAAGAGGGTAAAAATTAATAGTCAAAACATAGGGACTAACAAAAAGTACTAAACAAAATAAATTACACAAACAATCAATTGTAAACCAAAAACTTAACCAAACAAAAAAAAAAGACTTTCAGAACGGGATACACAAAGCGAACTACAAATCTCTAACAGAGATTCAAAGATCCCTCACAGGGACAACAAAGGTGATCAGAGCTATCAAAGGTGATCAGAGCTATCAAAGGTGATCAGAGCTATCAAAGCTTACAAAGGTTAACAAAGCTTAGCAAAGCTAACAAAGGTTAACAAAGCCATCAGAACAAGCTTACAGCAGTGAAACACCTAACAAAGTGGCAAGCTGCCTAAACAAAAGGAAACAGCCGCGCCTTCTCCCAGGATGTCCTTGGTTCTTAAAGGGAGGCCTCAACAGTGATTGGTGGAGCCGGCAATTGATGACCCAATCACAGTAGGCCTCAGGATGTAGGACAGGACGAGCAGGGCAGCACCCACTTCCAGGTGGAGTCAATCTAATTAGCCACTGAAAACAAACAAACAAACACAGAAAAAGGCCACTGGCCGTAACACCTCCCCCCTTAAAATCCTAAACAAAAGGGTTTGGAAGGAACATTCCCAACCGAAGGTAACTATATAAGCTACACTCTAGATAAAGCATCTGCTAAGAAGTTGTCTGTTCCATTTTATTTGATGGTAACACAGGACTAAATCTTAGGTAGACCTCAAGGTGCTGAAGCACTAAAAGCAAAGCCAGAGTTTCTCTCTCAATGATGGGGTACTTGAACTGACTTATAAACTTACAAGAAAAGTAACAGACGGGATGATCAGCTCCGTTATCACCTTCCTGTAAAAATACAGCTCCCGCTCTCACAGCACCATCATCCACCTCAACTTTAAATGCCCTAGACATGTTTGGAGAAGAGAGGGCAGGTGGATGAGACAAAAGAGATTTAACATTTCGTAACGAATGCTGATACTCAGAAGTCCAATTGAGGTTTACATTTAGGTTCAGCATAGTAAGAAGGAGGACTACAGTTAAGATTCTACAGACATTCTTGTAAACACTAGTCATCCCAAAGAAATGGCGAAAGGCTTTTATTTTGACTTTCCACCAACACATCTTAACCATTTCTGGGTCTGGTTGCAGTGGAGTTGGGTACAAAATGGAATGATGAACAGGAGTAACCTTGTCAGTGTTACCAGTAATCTGAGAGGTGGGGTAGCTGTGGCAGTACCGACCATAGAATGACACTGGTTCAACTCTGGCTTTGTTAGCACTTACCACACTCGAGAAACACCTTTTTGGTGCTGAAACCACCTTCTGGGCCGCACAAGGCTGAGATCGTGTTATTGAAGAAGAATGACCAACAGCATCTTGTAGCACATCAGGTTTCCCTTGGTGGACTGCAGGCACCTGCGTTTTAAGCTGTGTTTTTTTCTCATCTAAAAGGATTGACATAAGTACACTGTCAGACACGTCAACATTTCCCTCTGGGGTTTCCTTCAATTTTTGAGCCCTGGTGAGCACACAGGAAGTAGAGACAGCAGTCGGTGTTGCGTCTTCCTCCTTAGGAAGGGAGCAGAGGACATCTAATACTTCCGGGGATGGTGTTACTTTACCACCTGCAATATCATTACCAAGTAAAAGGGAAATGCCTTTAACTGGTAGCACAGAACAAACAGCAACAGGAAAAGTACCAGAAATCAGTTTTGATTGTAAATGTACCAGATGTACAGGTCGGGGGCCATAACCCATTTCAAGTCCTTGCAGTACAACACTGTAGCCACAAGACGACATCTCAGAAAAGGGGAGGGAGTCTGCTAAGATAACAGATTGGGAGGCACCAGTGTCTCGCAATATACGAACTGGATGTGGATCTGCAAGTTTTCCTGGTAATGAAACATATCCAGTCAGCAAAAAAGGTTCAAAACATGGATCTGGAGTGCAGCCACATTCAGTTTTTCCTAGAATATGAGCTTTTCTCTTAATTAAACCCACACTCTTTGGTTTGGTCTGTGAAGTGTTCTGTTCTTTTCGTTTCAAAGCCAAACAGTTAGCAATAAGATGACCCGTTTTGTGACAATAGAAACATTCCCTGTCATCTTTTTGTGGAGTTGATGTGAATTGGTCCGCAACTGTTTTAGCAGACAGATTTTCAATTAGCACAGACTGAAAGGTAGACTTATGCGTAAGCACATACTCATCAGCTAACACAGCAGCAGAAGACAGTGAGTTTACCTTTTGCTCATTCAAGTGAACAACACCACATTCAGGTAGACAATCTTTGAACTCTTCCAATAGAACAAGTTCTCTCAGAGTATCAAAATTTGTCACCTTACTTGAAGCACACCAACGGTCAAAGAGACTTCCCTTTTCTCTGGCGAACTCTACATAGGTCTGAGAGGGGCTTTTCTTAAAAGACCTAAATTTTTGCCGGTAAGCCTCAGGAACAAGCTCATAAGCTTTCAAAATGGCAGCTTTAACCACATCATACTTTTGGGTGTCTGAAAGAGGAAGGGCAGCTACAACCTCTTGAGCTTTACCATAGATTTTGCACTGTAAAAGCAAAGACCAAACGTCAGGTGGCCACTGTAAAGCCTGTGCTATTCGCTCAAAAGCAGAGAAGTAAGAATCAATCTCTGTCTCTCGAAACTCAGGTACTAAAGAGACGTACTTGGTAACATCAAAGGGTCTAATAGAAGAGGGCCCACTAGAACTACTAGTAGGGTTCTCACTGGTTGTTTGAACTGGAAATCTGGCCTTATACTCAAGCTCTAGCTGTCGAAGCTTTATAGCTTTTTCAGCCTCAATTTCCAACCGTTTAACTTCAAGCTGATATTGCCTGAGTTGTGCTTTCTCCTCAGCCTCAGCCTCAACTTGCAATCTGGTGAGACGGACCTTCAGGCGAGCATCAACTTTGGACCCAACAGATCCAGAGGAAGCCGAGAGGGGATCAAACCTAGGAAGTGTGACAGGAGTCTGAATCCCACCAACCACCTTCAGGTCCCCCTCTGGTGTTAGCTCCTGAGGTCTCTCTGCAAGGTTTGAGGGGCCAGCAGATTCCATCTCTGCAGCAGGCACAGCAACAGTTGGTAGAGCAGATGAGACCAGGATCTGCAAAGGCAAAGATAACAAGTTCAACTCAACCAGTTTATTCACAATTAGCTCCCTTAGTTCCTTCTTCAGCAGTTGCTTGGAATAAGAAATGGAAAAGTAACTTGCAATCTCAGCTAAATCAGCTTTACGACAAGATGCAAGTTGTTCAAGAGAAGGCTGTGCCAAGAACTGGTCAATATTAAACTGAGCCATTTCTGAACTAACACAAACTTTACAGTGGCACCTCCCGGCAGCAAAACCAAACAAATGTCTCTAAACTGTAGCCACGGGATTGGGTTAAATAAAATCCCGGACGAGCCCCCATTTAATGTTACGACCCGGCTCGGCCAGGGGAAAGGGAAGTAACATTAAAGAAACCTAGATGGTAAGGTTTTAACAATTTAGAGATTTATTGTTGGGTTCAACAAAATAAAGAGGGTAAAAATTAATAGTCAAAACATAGGGACTAACAAAAAGTACTAAACAAAATAAATTACACAAACAATCAATTGTAAACCAAAAACTTAACCAAACAAAAAAAAAGACTTTCAGAACGGGATACACAAAGCGAACTACAAATCTCTAACAGAGATTCAAAGATCCCTCACAGGGACAACAAAGGTGATACGAGCTATCAAAGGTGATCAGAGCTATCAGAGCTATCAAAGGTGATCAGAGCTATCAGAGCTATCAAAGGTGATCAGAGCTATCAGAGCTTACAAAGGTTAACAAAGCTTACAAAGGTTAACAAAGCTTAGCAAAGCTTACAAAGGTTAACAAAGCTTAGCAAAGCTTACAAAGGTTAACAAAGCTTAGCAAAGCTAACAAAGGTTAACAAAGCTTAGCAAAGCTTACAAAGGTTAACAAAGCTTAGCAAAGCTAACAAAGGTTAACAAAGCTTAGCAAAGCTAACAAAGGTTAACAAAGCTTAGCAAAGCTAACAAAGGTTAACAAAGCTTAGCAAAGCTAACAAAGGTTAACAAAGCCATCAGAACAAGCTTACAGCAGTGAAACACCTAACAAAGTGGCAA